>NC_050479.2:37245049-37548411 GCF_012460135.2 Molothrus ater
ATGATTCCTTGCAGCTCTTCAGATGTGCTAATACTCTAGCGTAAAATTAATAATGTAATTTGAAAATAGCTACTTGTTAAAGTTATTTCTTTTAAAGAAAGATGTACGAATTTGATATTGCACTAGCTCACTTTGCACAGACAGCACATTTGGTAATTTTCTCTTAAATCAGACTAATTTTATCTTTGTAAATTTATGCACCAAGCTTACTTATTGTATGTACTTTTAGATTATACTCAAAAATAATTTGTTGCTGTTGCTCCAAAATATAGATGCATTCTACATTTTTGCTTTGATCTCTGTGCAGATGTAGAAAGGTTGGATATCAAAACCACAAGCACAATGCATATGTATATCTACATATGTATATATGCATAGTTATTTCATATATGAAATATTAAAGATCATCTTTGAATAGCTAGTTAAAGATTTACAGGAATAATGGACTTAATCTGAAATTTTACATACTTAAAAAAAAAAAGAACAATCACATACACCATGAGTGATTTGCCTTAAGCAGTTTTAAGTCAAGATAAAAAGTACTCTGAGGTAAACTGGGGGGGCAAAAAAATACAAGCCAAAAGCTTGAGTTTACAATTAAAGCTACATTGGTTTATGAGACAGTTATCTTAAAGTACTCCAAGAACTGAGATTACCTATGTAAAACCTGCATTTAGGGCACAAATTTGATAAATTTAATGTAACTTTATTTTCTTATATAATTATACATATATATATATATATCTTTATATATGTATCACACTTTAGGAGAGTTAAACAAAAGTTTAATTTGTAGAGTTACTGTTGAATTGCTAAAATTTTAAAATTTGGAATATTATAGCCTTTCAACTTGGTGAAGTCAGATAACTACCAATGCTTTAGCTGGTATTTCAAGGCAGAACTTCTAGCTTTTACGACTTAATACATATGTAATTAAAATTAATTTCATTCCATTCTTAACTCCAAAACCACAAACTTCAAAAGGTTTAAAAAGAAGTAATTTGCTTCTATAGTAGGAATATGGCATAGTAACCATCTATCTGCTGTATGTAGGGACTTGTTAACTAATTAATTTGCTTTCTTTTTTATTTTCATTCTTTCTTTCCTACTGTTTTTTTTTTAATCATTCTATGTATAATTCTTTAAATTCAAACTCATAAAAAACTGTTGATGAGATTCAGCTTCAGAGGAACAATTTTTGACTCATAATATTTCAAAAAACACATTTTGGGAAATTTTGCCATATTAAATCTTAATAATATAGGGGTCTGGCACAGTCATTATTGAGTTGTCATCATAGTCTACAGGATATAAATCTAAAAAAATGCCTCCTGTATAAAGAGAATTCTTTATTAAAACCATCTTTCTTTAAGATTATATTACATCAATATGTGATTTTTTTGTGAGCAGAAGACCTTTTTATGTCACCATGGTTGGTCAACTCCCTGCTTGTGTTGCATCAGTAGTAGAACTATTAGAAAATGTGGAAAGCAGCTTGAACAGGTGACCTTTTAAAGAAAAGCTTGTCAAACCACTGAGCTCAGCAAGATCTTCATTAAAGTGAAAGGAGTATCTGAGTATTTTTGTTTTTTAAACTTGAGAATGGAAATAACCTAGGGTGATTTAGTTTACTTATATTTGATAGTTCATTATTTTATAGTCCAAGTCTGATTCTGTATGTTTTCCAAGCAGATAAAGTTAAGAAGCACTAACAAATTGTTGCTTCCATGTCTGCTCATAATCTGGCTGACGTTGTTTCAGCAAAAAATTCTCTACAATATATAAAGTTCTGCTGCAGATTGTTAGACAAAGGTATCGGTTTTATCAGCTCTCTGCTTAATAGTCATAGATATATAGACTATTCCTGCAAGCAAATATAGCTGAAATTAGTCAGCAGTAACCAATATATATTTCAGATGATATTGTTAAAAATGTGAATATCAGCAGGTTAGAGATGATTTGTAGGGATACCCAACATGTATTACAAGTTACCAGCTAATGCTTCCACTGATGTTTATCACGAATACAGTGTACACTAATAGTCCACATTTAACAGGCATCTGGATTCAAAATAGTCTCTATCTTATGTGCCAAGTCCCTCTAGGCTGTCAATTGAACACAGCTTGTTTTACAGTTTGCCTAGATTTCACAGACTGCCTAGTACATTCTTGAAAATCTACTCAAGAATTTTAAATGCATGAGAAAATGTACAAGGAATTTTTTTTATCCTATCTTTCTTCAGCGCAAGGAAGTCACCATCTGCTTCAGTCATGCAAGAGAAGAGTTCAGCTAATAGCAGCTGACATGTGAATTCCAGAGCTGTTGTGCCAACACTCCCAAAGCCGTGGCTATGTCAGTAATTGGCCAGCTAAAAACAATCATTAGGTGCGATGATTCTAATTAGCAACAACTTGATGGTTATTGTTTTTCCCCCTTTAAATAGCAGAAGATGCAGGGAGCCACCCTCTCAGAACAAGTACATTAAAAGAATGCACTTAATTAAAAAAAAATTGTCCATCACTACTGCTAAAAATGCAATACAACAGGAGGATATACTGTATACCTTCTAATATCAAAATGAAGAGATTTGTCTTTAAACACTGGATATCCTGAAGCAGTATGAGAAATTTCCTCAAGCTGTACATAGTTCATGGCTGCTTTACACTTCTTACTCTGACAGGCAAAGTGGAGTGATCTTTTCCAATTCTCAGGAACACACTTTTGCACAGGAACAAATGCTGTGCCTGTTTTCTTCACTGTGTCTATCTATGACCATTTGTGCTGTGAATAAAAGTGCAGAGAAGATCTTGTTGCTAAGCTGCCAGAAATTGCATCACAGTTAGATAAAAGACCTGGTTATAAAAAAAAGGGCTAGTGCTGGGAGAAAAGTAAACATTTTCACAGGTGACTTGGCTAGAGATTCAGTTCATCAAAGGTGTTTTTTTTTTTCTTTGAAAGAAACAGGAGGAAAAAAAAGAGAGGGCTTTAAAATATTATTTGAAAATATCAGAGAGAGCAAGCAGTAAAATTGTCTAGAAACATATGAAGTAATTATGTCAGAATGGACATTAAATAAAAGCAGATAGCAGTAGAAATAGCAATAATTGTCATCAACAATAGAAGACCTATTCTAAAAATGGAAATAATTTCCTGAATTTGGGCTCTAAGAATCCTTATACCATATTTGAAGAGCAAATGAGGCTCCCCTTGTTACTTGGGCTGATTTTTGTTCTAAGCTCGCATTAAAACAGAATCTTTGTAAAGACTACAAAAACAAGAAAATTCTTATATTTTTAAATTATTTTTAAAATGGCAATTATAGTTAATGCTTATAAAATAAACTATAACTTCAGTTAAAGACCTGTCTTTACTCTGAAGAACTCCTTTGATCACTCATATCTTTCTTTCAGTTTAATTGCCAGAATTAATGTTTGGACAGGTGGGAAGCCACCTGAACGTTGCTTTTTAATATAACTTTCTAGAGAAATAAATTTTCTGAGATAATGTTGATCATCCTTCTTCCACTTCTTCCTTTTGCCAAAGCTGTTGAGTGAAATAGTACTGAGCTAAACTTAGTTATTTAAAAAAAAAGAAGAGCTTCTACAAATTTTTCTTTAAGCCATAAAAAAATCAATTATATTTTAATTCAATTTCACAAAAATGCACAGATTGCATTTCTGAGCTTTTTAGATGGATAATTATTTTCATCCTGTTTTTTTAATGAAGAATTTAGCCTAGAAGTATTGAGAATTATGAGTATTGAAATCCCAATATATAGCTAGTTATTGAAAACACTGAGAGACTAATCTTTATTTTATATATTAACAGTTACAAAGAGCTTTTTAGTTACTGTCCATTTCTCCTAATATGTGTTTAAAGGTGATCAGATGAGTTCCTCTTACTTTTGACTCATTATAGAGTACTAAGGACTCAGCAGAATATGCTCACAGATTTATTGCAGTGCTTCATTTGAAATAAAAAAACACAGAAACGTTATTAAAGTTTTTTTCGTTTCATTTGCAATGTAGAAAAACATTTACTTCCCATGAACTTCCTGTTTCTTTAAAACTATACTGTAGATCCAGTGTGAGGTAAGAATGAGTCTTTTCTTGCTCTTCCCCACTATTTGATATTAACCCATTCTGACTTACCAGTTTCAGTTTTTTCTTTGATATATGCAAATAATTTAGATGTCACCTTATATTTTGTCCTTTTCTTGTAGTCTTGTACCATAAATAAAAAATGTCTTGCAGACTTTACAGATGGTTTGCCTCTACTATTAGTCCTACTGTAAATGGTGCAGAATTCAGAACTAATAACACCTTCTCCAAATCTCCAAACCTTTCCAATTTAAAGTATTGTGAAGAGTTCTACATTTTTAGGCACAAGGAATGGTATAATTGTCTAATTAAAAATATTTTGTGCTCTTCCTTCATATTTGCTTCTTAAATATGGAAGTCTAGACCTGAGTTGGGGAAAAGGCACAGTTTTATTAAAGATTTCTAAATACCAAATACGAGCTGTAAATATTTTTTTTTCCATTTTTGATTTTTAGTTATTTCTTTAACATAATGAAATCACAGACTGTGAACAGTGAAAAGTGGATAAATAGTAAATAATTGATAATTATAAATTGAAAAGCTATTAAGATTTTTGTGTTTTTCCTAAAAGGCATTCTCAATGGAAATTTCTTGGAACCAGTTTTCACTTTGAAGCTGATGTTCTCTTGAAGAGAAATATTGTTTGCACCAGACAAAACTCTTGATCTACTGTCAGGTTTTCAGACACAGTGAGTCTGAATCCTGCTTTATGCATATATAGATATGTTAACTTTGCAGATCCTTTTGGGGATCTAGCTTTTGGGGAACTAACAAAAATATTATATGAATGCAGTATAGCATTAACCAAGGTAATCAGCATAAGCAAATATTCTGTCTCTCTGCCAAATTTTTTGAAGGCAAAGTTACTACCATCAGAGATACCACCATCAACTTTACTACTAATTTCAAGTAATAGGATTCAAGAATTTATATTTAGATTGGATCTCTGGAATAAATTTATAAAAGTAGATATTTGCCCTATATTCATTTTATTTTGAGTGCTTTTTGGTATTAAGACCTTGGAAAGGGTTTCACAAAATATTTAAAGGAGGTACATGGAATATTTATGAATGAAATAATCCCCTGGTTTTTGTGGCCAGTCTTGACAAATTTCAGTGGCCGGTGTAGTAGGAATTAATGCTATGTTGCTGTGGTTTATGGGCTAGAAAATACAGAGGAAATTGATGGCACGTATAGTTTCTCATCTTTCAGGTCCACTTCAGACAGATAGCAGAAGAGACAACTGATCTGTATAATTATAAGCTAAAAATATGTAGATTAAAAAAAAGAAAAAAAAAAGACAATGAAAAACAAAAAACAAAACCAAAACAAAAACAAAGCAAAAAGTAGAGTGTTTTACCCTTAGAATTGATTCCAGTAGACAAGAACTCAATCTCACTAACAAAAATTTTAGGGTATGTAAAACAGACTTTGGAGTCTGATCAATTTTTTGGTTTTTTTGCTTTTATGAATAAAACTGAAAGCTTAGTCATTATTTTAAAAATTTAGTTTTGAATATCCCAAATCTCAGCATTTACACATAAATTCACCTATGAATTTATGAATCCTATGAAACCTATGAATCTTTTGGGATGTACCACTTCAGAAGACTTGCTCAACTAGTAAATAAGATTTTTGGTCTCAGTCTTTATGTAAAGTTATCGAATTTGTCTCAGTTATGCATAATCACTTATACAGCATGCAAAGTCCTCTTTTAAATACCCCAAACTGGTGGTGGTCTGGATGATTTCAATAATTTTAAAGATCTTTCTGTGATGTTTACAGTTCATCTTTGTTTTTATAATTGTACTTTTTTAAATCCAAGTAGCTTTCCTGGTCTCTTTTCTGTACAAATTTTGAATCATCACAACACTTGGGCTTTTATCCTCGGTATTTACTTACCGCTCCGAATAGAAACTTTACTACCCTTCTTCCAGTACTGCACTGGAAGGCTTGAACATTTTTTCATCAGGATTGAGAATAGAATCCAGGAAAATGGGAAAGGATGACCATTGTTTCCTATTATGGGGCTTTAGAGACTAGAAATGCTCTCCTGTTCTCTTTCGCATAGCTACTGGACTCAATCCCCTGTCAGCAGAACTGTTATGAAAAACAGCCTATCTTTAGTTGACTCCCTTCTCTTAGCTGCCAAGCTGTAGGTGTAGGAATAAAATCTACAAATGTTAATGTTTTTTGAAGGTTTATTAATATTTGAACAGACATCTGCATTAGAATCCTCAGGATCAGCCACAGGTGACTATGGTGTGGACAGCCAAATCTCAATTTCAGTGGTAACTCATATCTCCACCCAAAAATTTTAACAGCATCCTTAAGATACTGAGCTGCAACAGAGAGATTTCCAAATGGTCCCACAAAGAAAAAGATTTTCTATTTCTCTCTCTATTTATGCTTATGTGGATTTTCCACATCAGGTCCTCCAAGAAATGGTTGCAAAATTTCAGCTCAAGAACATCACTCCTTATATCATTGCTAACATGTTGAGATGGGTTGTTGCCCCTTATCCCCTATAGAAAAAAAAAAAAAAAGCTTTAGAGATCTAAAAACAAAAGGCTGCATAGCACAAGCAGCTTCAGTTTTGCCAGTTAAAAAGAATTCAGACTTCCACCAAGCCCTTTCTTTTTTTATGGCTTTCTGAGTTCTGACTACGAAGTAAAACAGGATTCTTTCAAAGTCCTGGGCATTTTGCCACCACTTTGGTCCATGGGGCCAATAAAAATCATTAGCAATACATAAATTTTATCCAGTGGGCTTTCCTGAACATGTGCAAATGTTCATAAGGTTAGAGAACAGAAATCCATATGTTGTACCTTACATGCTTGGAATGCATTGAGTTTAACTAGTTTAGAATAAGTTCATATGAATACCCTGATATTTTTATATCAAATTAGGACACATGTGGTTCAAGTACTACAATCAGAGTCTTGATTAAATAAACAGATTGCTATTACATTCCAAGAGATAAAATCAATCACTGCAAAAAGCACTACTTTTTCATCTTTACTGTATTATATTAACACTAAGCTACAATATTTGTGAAATATCCACATTTTCTTAGGTGGAAACTTGCCCTTTTAAAATAGAGAGTTTCCATCTAACATTTCCTGTGGTAAAACAACACTTGAGTTATTGGCGGGGGGTGGGAGGCAGGCACTGTGAAATCTACTCTTCAGTAAAATATTTTCATGGGATATTATGGAGTATTTTGGACCAATTTTAACACATCCATAAGTAGCTTTCTTCATATGACTACCTGATTTATTCAGTAAGAAGCACATACTATTATTTAACTATAAGTTTGATGCACCGGGAAAGAAAATACCCTATTTCTTTCTTGTTCTTGAGCTATTTTGAATAAGCAAGACAGCTAATATTTTGGGAGTTTGGGTTGTTTTGGATTTTTTTTCAAATGTGCTTTTTTTTTCCCTCCTAGTCTAGTGTCAGGTAGTAGCATAATTTTAATGTGAAAGTAAAAACAGCAGAAGAAACCTGAAAACTTTTAATAATATCAATACCTTAGCAGCACCCAAACTTTTAGCATGTAAATATATTTGGTCTGATAAATATGAAACTTAATAGAATCCTGCACATGTTGCTCTGTAATGATATTTTTTTACAGACAATTGTGCCATAACAGAGAGAGCATTTTAACATCCTACAACACATTTTGGGAGTACCCTCGAAAATAATTTCATAGGGCTTTTTTTGGAGTTAAGTGGAACTGGAGCTGAGGTGTTCTGTAATCGCATTTTATTGTGGCTCTCGCTATACACCTATACACCCACACCAGAATTATTCCTTTCTTAAGGCTATTAGATTTTGAAAAGTGAGGATATTATTGTACATGGAAGCATTGAGGCAGAGCTCTTCTGAAACACAAATCAAGACCACTAAAATTATTTTGCCTAAGAGTTTTAATTACTAGTATGATCATAAAATGATTATGAGTGCAAACATATTTTAGAATCAAAGTACATTGAGATAAAACCCCAAACAACTAAAAGAAGCCCAAAATAAATCAATTCCCTCCAAAGACCCATCAGAAGCAATAGCGAAAACCCTTGTTGCTCAGGTGTCAAAACCTCAGCAAGAGTACAATAATATTTAAAAAAAAATTGCTACTTTAAGACATTTAATTTGGCCTGAGGAGATTTTAATTTTTTATTTGTTGTGATCTCAAGTCTTTTATGTAAGAAAATTTTGGATCCTTAGACTAATTCCAAGTGACTGAGGAGGAAATGTACTGCATTTATGTTCCTCTTGTGTTAAGTCATCATGATCTAAATTTTCTGAGCTGTGCACTGGTTGTGAGAACAAAGTGTCCTTATAAAATGCGAGCATTTTTCTTGCATGGTGTTACAATGTTTAACCTGGGTAGGTTGTCAAAATAATTTGTCTATATATCCTGCTTCTTTTAGTTGTTACTAACACCTTTCTTAATTTATTGAGTAATTTTTCAGCTGTGTAAGAGTGATTGAATAAATAGAAGATATAGTTTAGTTTTACTAACATGTACAGTATGCTAGACACTTACATAAAAATAAGAAAAAAGCAAATGTGAAATAACTGGGCTATTGACTGGATCATATTAGAAATACAGCTCTGAAAAAATATATTATCACATTAATTTTTATTGATTTTTTTGTAAAGACATATTTAATCTGATATTTTAAAATAATTCTGTATCTGAGATGAGTAGAAATATTGCCAACCAACCATGTAAGTATAAGAAGAATGGAACAGAGTTATAAACAAATTTGAATTACTATAACTGGAGTAAGTGACACTAACTGCAGTGGGAAATTTAAAATTTTAATGTATTAATGTATACATATCTTGTTAAGCTTGGAAATTTTAGGATTTTTTCTTTATTTTATATGTTTTTTTTTTTACTTAAAATGACATTCAACCTGATATGTTCAAAAGCTTTTAATTTCAAATTTTTGCCTGATTGTTCAGCTCATGCCCTTTGTTCAAGACTAAGATAATAATCATTCAAGGTTAATTCAAATAAAATTAGATTACCTGAGTTGAGTTTCAAAGAAACAATTAAAAAAATCATTAATCCCTTTGAAATAGCATTGGGATTATTAAGTAAATAATATACATACATACATCTACATCCATCTATCTATCTATCTATCAATCATAACATTTTAAATAATCTTTTAAATATATTTCTACCACTTCATGATATGGGTGTTTCCAAAAGAAAGATAATTTTTTATTAGATGTCTATATCATCACTGAGATTCTCTATCATTCATTTATAGAAGAACACGTGGAACATTTTTCAAGACAAAGAGGACAGAAGGTGTACATGTTTAGCAACATACACACACGGCTATAGTATTTTTTAATTTTTTCTCCTCTTTCTCCCACTTTCCTCCATCCACTAATTAAATATACCAGAGTTTCACGCTGACTGATGATGTGTTTGGACTAACCATTACATGCCTTGCAGCAGCTCTTGCTCACACTGCAGCCTGACTCATTTATGAGGTCACTTATGTAAGTCTCAGTAAAAATAGTATGGTAGTGAATTAAAATGTACTGTCAAGCACAGAAACGGAGTAGAAAGGATGTTCTGAATTGTCACTTACCATCTCTTACATGTAAATGTCCTTTATTAGACTAATGTACTTGCTGTGGATGTTGGTACCTGCAACCACATAAACTGTAGATCAATGCAAATTTTCGCTTCTGCTCCAGATTTTGAAAACAGAGTGGCTGAGATGCACAAGCACATTTTGCAAATTAAAGAACAAGCAGATGAGTGTTGCAAATAGAGGGTAATGCTAAGACCTGAAATCACCTGATAAAAGGAAGTCAGCCCTAGGCTAGCTCCTGGCACCGGGTATGCACCAGCTCAGGGCTGCTGTCAGAAGGATCCCTCACAGGGTTCTCTGCTGTGTGTCTGTCACGTGCATCACTGAAATAATTTCATTACACTCCACTGCATTAAGTAAAAGGAGAGTATCAGTAGTTACTGATCATTCACAACTCCTCAACATACATTTTTCCTTAAAATAAAATGCACCTGGATTACCTGGCTTGTGGAATTTGTTTTAAACTTTGTCTTTCACTGGATAAGTATTGAGACGCCACAAATAAATATATAATATCCAAGTCTATATAATAAATATAGACTTGGATATATTGCTTTTACCTAATCAATATTTAACAGTAACTAACTAACTTTCAGTATTCATATGGAAGTTAGCTCAATATCTTGTTCTCATCTTATTTATTTTTGTGGCGAATTCTCTACAAAAGTAAAACACAAATTGCTAAGAATTTTATCTTTTTAACACTTTTTTTTGTTAATTTCAGTTCGCTAGTTTTAAAGTGAGAGGTCTGGATTTGTTTTTTTTAACTAGAATGAAATTTTTAAAAAGACAAGGTCTTGTATTCAGGTACAATAATGGCTATGTCTTTTCAAGAACTATAATTCATTTTAAAAGTATTAGAATTAATCTTAAATCTAAACAGACATAAAAATAATCATTATATTTCAACTTATTTCAGTGGTCTTTGTATGTTTTGTACTCCTTTTACTTCTGCAAACAAGGCTTTGGTTTTTTTTGTTGGTTTTTTTTCACTTCTCACAGTTCAAATCAGGAGAAGTGTATGAAAAATCAGGACAGAATTTCTGGTGAATAGTTGGTCTAGGACAGCTATAACAATTAAGTTCTTTGCCACCAGCACTGCACAGTCTCTGCTATTCATATTTCTATGCATACCTGGCAAAGAAACAAGTTACTCCCCAACATTTTTTCATTTTCAAATGAAACATTGCTCAACCCCAATCTACTTGACATTGTCATTGTTGAATGCTGCTTTTTTTCTCTACAAAACTGCTATTTTTGCTAGACTTGCAAACTTTCTGTCAATGGAGCCTTCTACTTGAAGTGTTTTGTAAAATCTGGAATATCATTTGAGCTTGAATTTCCTTTAACTAAAACCAAACAGAGTCTTAGGTACCTCCTTGGAAGAAACATTTGGAAAAAGTTAATTCAAAGAAGCACTGGTGATTATAAACATCTGTCCTTCAGCACTGTTTTAGGCCCACATACTATCTTGAAATCCCTCTGACTAATTTATTTTAAGTGATTAATACAGCAGCATTTAAGAAAAATATCTATGGGATTTACGGCATGGAACATTTATTGCAAAGAGAGTAATAAACCTGCTACTGTATTAAGGATAAGTTTGTCTTTTGCCTTCCTTCACTGTTGATAACGGTTTTGTTTGTTTTTTTTTTTTTTGGTGTAATTTTATGAGAACAACTTACTGACAAAGTTGTGTTTAAAGTTTATATACAAATACTTATCTCTATGTCTTGTGAACACCACTGAACATCAAAAAGGCACCTCTATGTCCTTAACCTTTTTTCTTTTTCTTTTTAGTGCTGGAACACAGAGCTGCAGCATTGTTCTGTATAAATAACATAAATTACATAGCCATGATCTTTTGGGAAAATAAACCATTTCTCATCTGCTGAATAAAATACCTTTTTCACTTTCAAAGCTATGCAGAACTGTTGTATTTTATGCATTAGAGAATGTTTATACAAGTATGCTTTAAAAAAAATATCTGGATGAACAGACTTTATCGGATGTCAAAAAGCATCTGTTGATAAATGGCTTTGTATGTGTTCTGAGTTAACATTAATCAAAAAAGGAAAGTATTCCTTCTTTATCCAACCTCCTAGAATAACCATATATTTAAGCAGAATATAAATTAACTAGAATACCTTCGTAAGGCAGGTATTCCAAGATTTTATTGCGGAAATAAGACTGGAACAAGTAGGATTATAGCTACAAAAAATGACAAATATTTAACTTATTATTAAAAGCTAGCATATTGTTTAAATTTCAGCTATCCTATTTATTGGATTAATGTTAATTTTATGTTGTAAATGGAAATTTTTCTCTCTGCCAAAGCAAAACAACTATGTTATACATTAGGAAATATTGTTCATAAATAATAATAGCAGTGTCTTGCTCTGTCTTACAGTTATGTGCAGTTCTGCTATGCCCCTTTTAAAGGTGGTATTTGTTAAGCAATAGAAGGATTGTTTGGTCCTAAGACAGAGCAAAGAGGAAAACATCAAAACAACTCTAAAGAATAATGCAACATTAATGACTGGATGAGGCATACTTCTGTGTTAATGAGTTCATAAATTCTTTAAACATAAAATTTTGAGATATGTTAAAGTCATGGAAAATGAGGCTGAAAAACTTCTCAAACACTTCAGGAATTTGTCTGTGGAAATTCCCTCCTGAAGAGAGGGGGTCACTCTATCTAAACTTTTCCTGACAGATGTTTATCTAACCTCTTCATAAAAGCATCTAAAGGTAGAGATTTCACATCCTGCTAGAGCAATCTGTTACCTTGCTTAAATAGCCTAAAGGCTGGAAAGTTTTTCCGGGTGTCTAAGTTAGATCTCCTTCAATGCAATTTAACTTTTTTTTTTCCTCTCCCCTTGGAGACAGTTTTCTGCCATAATTTTCCATAGATTTGAAGGCTGTTATTTTGACTCCCTTTAGTTTTCAGTTCTGCAGATGAAACTAGCTGAATTCCTCACTTTCATCACAGGCAGTAGTTTTCTAGATTTCTGGCCTTGGTAACTATCTTCCAGACTCTATCATACTGGTTCAAATTTTTTTTTTTAATGTGAGGTCCAAAACCAGGAAAAAAACTCAGTTGAGATCTCAATCATGCTGGACAGACAGGAAGAATTTGCTTCAAGTCCAACTTATGCTAATCTTCACAATCTCTTTTATGTTCTTCAAGGAGCAGGATAGGTACAACTCCTGTATTGGGAACGGCAATCAGCCACCTAGGACCCATGCAACCAGGAGATGGACCCCAGGAAAAGATCCATCAGCCTTTAAAAATTCAATGCCTTGCTATTAGGACTACCTCTGAAGGCTGAGGGGCCATTCCAAAGGTAGCACTTCAATAAATGAAGTCAGCAACAGTCTGTGAGAGAGGGCTGAAATATTTCCTGTTCAAGTCTAAAGAAAGTCTGCTTTTGGTCTGAAAACTTAATCCTGGCTCATTATATTCCCACTTGACCCTGAAAAATCTCTCACCTTTAAGGGAGAAGGGGATCTCCTTTAGGATGCTGTGAGTGATCAGCACCAAGAGGGTGTAAGGATGGGAGTGACTCCAATTCAACTGATCAGCCAGGTGCCAGGACTCATGTCTGCCTTTTGTTGCTCCAAGTTCCTCTGCAGTGGATTCAGCACAGTTCCTTCATATGCACACTTAGTAGCTACATTTCTAGATTTCATCTCAATACTAAGTGTAAAATATATATTGGCATTGTGGCAGTCGTTTATCTGCTTCTTAAACAATTAACAGATAGTTAATCTGGTTTGTATATACAAAACACTTTTTCATTCTAAAATAGAGACTATTCATTCCCTGAGAAGCACAAATGCCCTGTTTGCCTTTACTAAAATAATAAAATCCAAAGTCTGTTTATAAAGTAAGAATAAATCAATATTCTACTTCACAGAAACACAGAGACTTTGTGAACCAAATCCTTTCCTGGTGTACTCCAACATGGTATATCCCTTAATATATTATCCTTAATAATATATTATTATATATACACAGAGTTTTAAATTTTTTTCTTTCTTCTTTTTTTTTTTGCCTGACATGACATTCTTTGAGATGCTGCTGATTTTATTATATTTTACTCTATGTTTCTAATGCAGAATCCTAAGCAAGTGGTTCTTTCTCCTCACAGGACCTCATCTGATCTTTAATCTCCCTCAGAAGTAGCTCTTGTTGCCTCAAAACAAACAGATCTGACATTTTGCAAACACGTTGTCCTAATCCACTAGTTCCCTAACTAATATCAGCTGTTAGGCAGAGTTGATAAGCAGTTGGAGCCTCTGCCTGTTTGCAGAGCTGTTGGCTCCTGCTGCTCAAGTGTATAGTAGAAATGGACTTAAAGTAAACAGTGCTGCCATGCTGAAGATAGGGAAACATGTGTAGATCAATTTAACTTGCAAGCAATTTTTTAAAGGATTTTGCAATGTCAAACTGTTTATTTTCAGTGAAAAATTGCAACAAAAAAGCAGGGGTAGAAATCAGCTCTAAACTCAGTCTTAATCTAGTGGCACAGAAAAGAAACCTTAGAAAAGTCTGATGATTCTGACATACCTGGAAAATGCTTAAATCACATAATGGTGTTATAACAGAGAAAGAAATTATATGAGCTCAGCTTAATGATATTAAAATCATTATTTAAAACCTATCAAATATGCATAGATTCTTCTTCATTAGGTTAAGCTATATCATACATTTTTAGACCAATTTAAAAGAAGATTAATATATGTTTTGTGATTTATTTCTGCCAGTTCAACCCCTTTTTTTCATTCAATTCAGAAATTATAGCTCACACATATACATTCACAGGTGTGTGTGCATGTGTTTGTGCTCATGTGTATACCTGCTGTTTTTTGCTAACAGAATAATTTAGGGCAAATTATGTAAATTGAAATTTACATCTGACACCATAGGCTCAAGAAAAACAACATCAGTCTGGGAACGAGGAAATATCAATGATTTACAATTCCAGCATCACACTGTGATGGGTTTTTTCATTTTATAGTAATTTACAGCATTTAATGTAGTAAATAAGTTATCTTATGGTGATTTATTATACCATGAAGTGCAGTAAAAATAAATGCGGACAATATTTGATTTATATAAAACTTTGAATTCAGAGATTCATGTAGAATGGGAAGTCAAGCATGAAAATAGCTCTTTGGGAAAAAAAAAATTGTTTACAGAAATGATATTTTACACAAACTTCATTGGCTTACAGTAGTATTGCATAGAGTATGCCATCCCTAACTTTTCTTTATGGCATTTCTTCTTTGGAAGTTGCACAAACTGAATCCAGTGGATTATAGCAAATTTAATAACACATTGTTCTTGTAGTAGTTTCTGAGACAGGAAACCTTTCTGCTGCTGAATTCTTTTTGTGTTTCCTGGCATTTTCTAGTTTTTCTGGAAAAGTTCGCTACACCACTTACAAGGCAGAAATATCAAAGTTGCAGCATATCAAGTGGATAAACAGTAATTTGCATAAAAGACTGCATAGTGCATAGTAACTCTCTATGGTCTAGAAAGCAATAATCACATACAATTTATAGGTGAAAAGTGATGTTAAGTCATGCAATACCATTTGTGGTACCACTTTGATCTTATTCTAAAGGAGCTTAATTATTAAGCTTTATCACAGGAAATGCCTAAAAAAAAAAAAAATTATACCTTTAAATACCTAAAGGTATAGACCACACACATATGTGGTCATATATTTCAAATATGGTCACATATTTCTTTCTATTACATTCTGAATCTAAAAATAAATTTAATAATAGTACAAATCTTGCTGCTTTAATTCTCTAGAAGCAACAGTACAATGTCAAAATTTGCAGCAGGAGATTTGATAACTTCCATCAAAGTGCCTGCATATGACCCAGCTGTTTTGGGTTTGCATGGCCAGGTTTTGCTAGCTGGGGCTACAGGGGTGGTTTCTGTGAAAAGCTGTCCAAATTTTCCTCCATGTCTGGCAGAGCCAATGCCTGACATCTCCAGGATGGTCCCACTGCTGGCCAAGGCCAAGCCAATCAGGAATGATAGTAATGTCCCTGTCACAACATATGTAAGAAGGGAAAAATATTACTGATAAAATGTAATTGCTCTCAGAGAAGCAAAGAATGAGAATATTGAGAGGAGCAGCTCTGCAGGCACAAAGATCAGTGGAGAAGGATGGGGAGAAGGTGCTTCAAGAGCCAGTGCTGAACCCGTGGTTCAGACTGCAGTGGAGCATCTGTGCACCTGCAGTCCATGGAGGCCAATGGGAGTGCAGAGATCCACCTTCAGCCTGTGGAGAAACCCATACTGTTGCAGGTGGATGCCTGGGGGGAGCCTGTGAGCCCAGGAGAAGCCCATGCTGGAGCAGGCTCCTGTCTGGGACCTGCAGAGCTGTGGAAAGGAGCCCATGCTAAAGCAGGTTTCCTTGTGACTCTGTGAGGTCCCACACTGTAGCAGGCCGTGCCTGAAGGACTGCACCCCATGGAAAGGGACCCACATTGGAGCAGTTTGTGAAGAACTGCTGCCCATGGGATGGACCAATACTGGAGAGGATCATAGAGAACTGTCTCCTACGGGAGGGCCCCCACACTGGAGCAGGGTAAGGGCTCCTGTCCCTGAGCAGTGGCAGGAACAACAAGTGATGAACTGACCATAACCCCAATGCCCCTTCTCCCTGCACCATTGAAGGGTAGGAGGTGGAACTGGGCAGGAGGGAGGCATGGGACGAAACTACTTCTAAGGTTTGTTTTCCTCCCATTATCCTGCTCTGATATTGTTTGTAACAGATTCAATTAACATCCCCAAGCTGAGCCTGTTTTGTCGGTGGTGGTGATCAGTGAGTGATCTCTTGCTGTCCTTGTGTCAACTCATGAACCCTTCACTATATTTTCTCCCCCTTGTCGAGTTGTGAAGGGGTGAGTTGGATGGCTTTGGGGGACATCTGTCACCCAGCCAGGGTAAACCCATTACACCAGAAAAGAAAGGAGTTTACATCTTCATCAGTGAAAAACATCTCACTTGGTGAAATTAATTGGAAAATTTGAGCAAATAGGTACTGCTCAACATGACTAAGGTCCTCACAAGTAAGGCTAAAATAATTAAAAATAGTACTTGCTACAACTTATTTTCATCCATCACTTCTTATGTCTAGAATGTTGTACAACAACATTTCTAATTTATTTTTCAATTCCTCTACCAATTTTATTATGAAAAATATTTCAAATTTGAGTTGTGGCGTTTTTTTCCTATTAGTAATTTTATCTCACTTGCTCACTGTGACACTTTTTTGTGTTTAAAAAATTACAGTATTAAACTCTTTATACTGTAAGGATGTCTCAGAACCATGGTACAGGTAAGTGTGAACTGAAAACTTTTCATTATCCTTTGCAGCTAATCTGTAGAGTTAGAAAATTGCTTTTCAGGAAAGATATCTATTGCATCTGGAAAAGTTCCTTGATCCACTTATTAATTAAACTGACGGGTAGAGTTCTCTTTAGCATGCTTCATATATGGCCTGCTTAAGGATTCTCAGCCATGTACCAAATTAATTTTGTCAGAATGTGAGCCTGGCTCAGAGGGGAACATTTGGGGAAAATGAGATGGACATATGTTGGCTTCAGGGAAAGACATAGCTGGTTGGCTTCTATGGCCCATGACAATCATCTTCCCTTAAAACCACAAATACCAGGAGGAAAACCCAATGTCTTAGTCACCAAAGCGAAGACAATTTTGCATGCAGCATGTTTAACCTACTATATTTTCAATATCTGCACTGTTTTTATTAGGAATATAACTCCTGGGTTTCTAGGTTTTGAATTCAGTTGTCTAGGTTCATTTCACTTTTTCTACATGCTGTGGATGGGCCACAAAATTAAAGGATTTGGTATAATTTGCTTTCATTTTTAAATATATTCATAAAACTGAACTCCATGACGACTCACTTTAGCAATATTATCAGGTCTGTTAGCTACTATAAAGTGAAGTAGGAATGAACAAATTCAAATTGATCTCTTACTAATTAGCATCTTTCTATAAAATCACAGCAAGATGTAAGGCCATGAGCACGGAAAATTGGTCTGGGAAAATAGAGACAGTGTTAAAAATGGCAACATTCTAATAGATACTAAAACTAATTAGGTTGGGATCTTCAAGGCAATTTACTTACCTTCCTGTCCATTTATGAAAAGCTATCTGGCATAAATTCTGTCAGTTGTGGAAATCCTCATTTGAATAACAGGCCATAAAAAAGTCAGTGCCTGGAAGTAAATTATATAAAAATCACGGAGTCATAGAATGTTAAGGTGTTAGATTAGACATTTAAAAATCATCCAGTCCTAAACCCCCCACCCGCCCCCACACACTGGACCAGGTTGCTCAAGGCCTTGAACACTGCACTTTAACACAACCTCCCTGGGCAACCTGTTCCAGTATCTCATCACCCTGTACATACCTTCAAGACACTTCTGGATTTAACACAGACTTTGTGAAGGCCAAAATTCCCCTATAAACGACTTTACCAAAGTTCTCAGATAATTGGTCCTGACTGGAAAGAAAAGTACACTTGTAAGAAAAGATTCACCTATTTTCTATTCATATAACATAGGTCTTTCTATTAGCATGTAGAAAACTTAATGCTACCAGATTAGAAGATAAGTCTATTATTTGACTTTCTCAATACCATCTGTTAAATATCTTCAGTTTTCTCTTATAACACTAGTAGAATTTCTATTGACACAGTGACTACATTTGACCACCCAGAATTATATATTTTCAGACGCTTTTCCATCACTAAAACCAAATTTAAAATCTCCCACTGTTAACTGTACCTATGCCTTCACTAGAGTTTAAACAAACTCGTCCTTAAATATAAACACCAAGACAGGAAGCAACTAAAAAGCTTATCTCATAAATATCCAGAAATATTACATATAGTGTAAACTTACAATATCTAATATAGCAGTTTGACTTTTGAGCCATGTGTGTTTAGAAAGAGAAAACTTATATACTGTCAAATGAAAGTTAAAAGACACCAATACAAACTTTGTTCATTAGCTCCAGAGAGTTTTCCTTTTTCACTCTCTGGTTGGCCACTATCTCTGACTTCTCCCATCAGATCCAAAGACAATTGAGCAATTACCCTTTGTCTGTGAGGTTAATTACCAACAATACCCAGCTGACCACTAAAGGCCTACATAATCAGTATTTGGGTAGAGAGGAGACAGAAAATGTAAAAGTAAAACATGCTGGAGAAGGCAAATGTCCACATTTTAGGTGTATTATGTACATTCATCTAGCCATAGAATATGTAGAATCCCATTAGTTGTTAATTCAGACACAGCTAACTTTTATTTGACTGTACCATTCTGAGGGTGTTCCTAATAATTTCTTTTTGATGCTGTCCCTGGGGGAGGCAGAAAAAGACACTCACATTGATTGATATAGTTTCTCATTGAAAATAAATTAACCCTCTTCAAACTGTGACATCAGAGTTCTTGAAACTGAAAGTGAAATTTTCAATATCAAGCACTTGCAAAGGAAGAAGGAAAAAAAGAACTAGAGTGATATTAAAGTGACAGTAATTTTTATTATTTTAAAGAATTTATCCATGATACATAATGTTAAAGTTTGAATCCTGTGTGAATAAGCACTGAACTAAAAAGCTTGCTGTTGTACTTTGTATAAAAAAAATATATACCCACAATAGAAGGGGTTTGAACCATGTGGTATACAATCTCTTACCCAAGGCTGCAACTTAGTGATCACTTAGATCAAAGCACACATACCAAGGTAGTTGCACCTCAAATCAGTTTACCAATCAGCTCACCCTACAACCAGGTAAATCTCCCAAAAAAAAAAATGGAAGGGGTTGGGAGCTGAACAGTCAGCTAAGTGAGGAGGAAAGCTTAAGCCTTGAGCCCTAGCACAGTCACCCTGACCACACTAGGAAGAGTTCAATGAACAAAATTGATTAACAAAGATATCTAAGAAGGTACTTAAGAGCATTTCTAAGAAAGTACTTAAGAGAATCTAAGTTACTCATATATATCTTGAGCCCATATCAGAGTACAAGTAAGACAGGGATGTTTTCTGCCACCTTCTTTCTGCAACCCATATCTTGCTTCCCCAGTAAATGAAATTCCAGATGTCCTTCAGAAGAGAGGTAAAACTAGGTGGATTCAGAAGAGAGGTGCAAGGCCTTTCTGTCCAATGCCTGATCCATATGCTTGTAAGACTGAGATGTAGAGCACACCATGGACTAGTTTTGCATCTCAGTATAAATGAAGCTGAAATTTATTACAGAACATGTTGTATTCTAGCATAAAGAACATTCCAGGAGAGATGGGAAACTTCAGAAAAGATTACACTCTTTGGTTTGTCATTCTTTAGGGGAATTATATCCACTACATTCCTGAAAAGAGAGTGGTTCTTAGAGTGTCTCATTTTGTTTGGATTAATCCTTAACATTTACCAATTCCACAAACTAACAAAAATTCAAAGCTAATATAATATTTTTGTGAATTGATGTTAGAAAGAGTTCACTCCTAATAGTTGTTTGAACTAATCCTTTGCTTACAGAAAGATATATGTAACCTAAAAATAGTTTTATTCATTGGCTTTAGTATCTTTTTATATTACCAAATAATGTATATACTTAATTTATTCCTCAGTCCTGTGTACCAATTCTAGCTCCCCTTTGGTGTAAACCAACCAGCTCCTGCAAAGCCAAGTCTTCTTTGTATTTTTCCAGATTATTCTTCCCATGGAGTTTTACTGGAAGGTTTAAGAAAAAAAAATTAAAATTGCATATTCGCTATCCTGTGACTTTTTCAACATTTCACCAGAAGAACCTGCATTCCCAAATGCTTCAATAAGATCTTCATTCTGATGTTTATGCAACCATCTGGTCTCCACAGACTTTGTCTAGAATCAGACAATTTGAACGGAAAAAAACCACCTATATGGATTGTGAGGGTCATCGAAACATAACAAGTGCTGAAAAAATCTCAGTCCTCTGTGTTATCTGTTGTAGAAAAAAATTGATCCCCTCTGAAGAAGTTAACTGTTCTGGACCATTTAGCATTTGTGCCTGCACACAGCTGTGAAGTGCCAAAGAGTAAATTTTCAGTGTGGACTAGTATTTCTGCATTATGTAGTTTTATCACATTTTTTTAAGATGTGTTGTACCTTTGTTTATGTACCTGAATAAAGAGAGCTGTTGTTACTTTGATGAAGAATGATGCAGAGAACATTTCTTCTATTTTGATTTACATTTTTTGGTTTTGGTTTTGTTCTGACATAGTTGAAAAATTTATTTTTGTTTCTATTGCTGTTTTTAAAATACTAGTATTCTTATTCCCATCTCCCTTTTTTATGTTGTTATTTCTACACATTACTTGCTACGCTTGATGTATCTTTGTATTGATTTTTATTGTGTTGAGAATATCCATTTCTATGTACTTTAATACTTTGCTATGCTGGCTTTCAGGTTTTTGTATGTTTGTTTTTTGTGTTTCGTTGATTGGTTGGTTTGTTTTGGCTTTGTTTTTTTTTTTTTTCTTTTTTGCTAGCTCCTGCTTCCCTTTTGGTAGAAAACTAGCTTTTCCAGATTTATTATTTATGGCTCATATATACTTCATTATATATTTTGAGGAAACAGATATATTCATCAGCCTGTGATTAGGAGATTACTGTGAGTATCTTTAAGTTTCTGTTTATTTAAACCAGGGACTTTTATAGGGAGGAATAGTAGTACCCTGTTCTGAAGTGATGTTGAGTGAGTAAATGAATTAATATGAATTCACAGAATCACAGAATCACTAGGTTGGAAGTGACCTTCAAGATAATTGAGTCCAACCCAGCCGTAACACCTCAACAAAGCCATGGCACCGAGTGCCACATCCAATATTTTTTTGAACGCATCCAGGGATGGTGACTCCACTACCTCCCCAGGCAGACCATCAGTCTTTCTGTAAAAAACCTTTTCCTAATATCCAACCTGTATTTCCCTTGGTGCAGCTTAAGACTGTGTCCTCTGGTTCTGTCAGCTGCTGCCTGGTGAAAGAGACCAACCCCAGCTGGCTACAGCCACCTTCAGGAGGTGATAAGGTAGATAAGTTGTAGAGGTGATAAGGTCACCCCTGAGTCTCCTGTTCCCCAGGCTAAACACCCCCAGCTCCCTCAGTCATTCCTCACAGGCCTTGTGTTCCAAGCCCCTCATCAGCCTCGTTGCCTCCTCTGGATGTGCTCAAGCATCTCAAAGTCCTTCCCAACCTGAAGGGCCAGAACTGGACACAGCACTCAGGGTGTGGCCTCACCAGTGCCGAGTACAAGGGAGAATGACCTCCCTGCTCCTGCTGGCCACACTATTCCTGACACAGGCCAGGATGCCACTGGCTTCCTTGGCCACCTGGGCACACTGCTGGCTCATGTTCAGCTGGCTGTCACCAACACCCCCAGGTCCCTTTCCTCCTGAGCACTGTCCAGCCACACCATCCCCAGCTTGAAATGTTGTAGGGGGCTATTGTGGCCAAAATGCAGGACTTGGCACTTGGACTTATTAAACTTCATCCTATTGAACTCTGCCCATCCACTTAACACTTCCAGGTCTCTCTGCAGAGCCCTCCTGCCTTCCAACAGATCAACACACGCTCCCAGCTTAGTCTGCAAATCTGCAAATTTACTGATGAAAGACTCAATACCCTCATCCATGTCGTCAAAAAAAATATTGAACAGAACTGGCCCCAGCACAGACCCCTGGGGAGCACCACTGGTGACTGGCCACCAGCTGGATGCAGTGCCATTCACCACCACTCTCTGGGCCCAGCCACACAACCAGTTCTTAATAAGTGTCTTTATGTACTCTCATGGGAAGATGCATATCATTATGGTAGGATAAGAGATTTTTAGTCATTATGATTGTTGCTGAAGAACTTGTCACGAAATTAAGTGAGATAAATAGCATGTAACAAATTCTGTGAGTAATGCAGAAAAAAGGGTTGGTTTTTTTTTTATAAAGTTGTGTGATGCCACTTATTCTGAATTTTTTTAGCATCTTAATACAACTTGTGTGTAATTAAAGTTGCTGAGAAAATCCAATTTGTTTTAAAATTGGGCTTTGAATAAAAATACAATTAGCTTACCATGGGCTTTCAGAATTGTCTTTTCAGAATCCCTTGACTGACAAGATGGTTAATGCACCTGTATCTTATTTTTCTCCTTTCTCTTTTCATTATGTACCTTTCAGTTTTCCTTCCAAACTCAGGACAAAATTTTTTCTTGATGCAGGACCAAGTATGGTCTAGTTTACAAAGGCAAATCAGAAGTCAGGGAACAAGTAGGAAATAATGTCTTTGAATATACACACATGAAAAAACCCTGTTGTTTGTTAGGCTCTACCATGATTGGATTTTGCACAGACAGAGGCAGAAACAGATGTGGAGAGAAGGAGAGAAGAAGTGCTAAAAAAAACCAAAGCCAAAATCAAGCAATTGTGGCAGACAGTAGGCTGTATACTGCTCTTCAGATCTGAACAGTGTTGGCTGATACAGGCTGGAGATAATCAATGTGTCCATTTTGTTGACATTTCTGGGAAAGGAGGGGAGTGAAATCCTTCTGAGCCCCTTTTTTTTAATTTTTTTTTTCAGAATCAGCAGCACAGATGACAGCTAGAAATAAACGGTGTTTTCATGGCTGAAATGTCTGCCAGTCATAATCATATGCAGGCTCTGCTTGATGTAGCAAAATACTGAGCAAAATGTTGGGGTAGTAAAAGAACTTGATGAGAGGTGGCTGTAGCCCCACATTCTTTTTGCAGATTCAACCCACATTGCTAATGCATGGGGGTGACGAGCAGTGCTACAAGTATGGCTCGTGTTGAATCCAGCCTCAACTCTTGATCTGCCCCTTTCTAAGACCTTTCCCCCTTATCCTTTTGTCAATGATTGTAATGTTTATGTGAAATCAATAAAAAAATGTGTTTTTTAAGAAAAACCCTGAAGTCCTGACCTTACTACAGAGCTGAGAATTCAACATTCAGTTGAGGATGATATCACCCACTGTGCAGAGCAACTGGCCAGCTGGTGAGAAATTCCGGCTGTCATCGCAGTGCAGGGAGTTAACATATTTATCAGATACTTGAGATGAAAAAGTGGTAGTTCATGGGGACTTTTTTCCCTAAGCCATCTGGTCCTGAGGTGCCTATTACATCTATTATTGAATCATTAAAGTCAATGAGGTGAATAACACGATTAAACTTGTTTACTTGTCATGTAACAGTCGGTTAACAGTGAAATGTAACTTCTACTTTCTGGTTTACTCTGCATTTAAAATACATCTCAGTTCCCCTAAGTGATACCTAAAATTAATGCCAGATAAATATCTTTTAATTTGGAGACTAATTTAAAAGTACATTAATTCTTTTAATTCTGCTCTACATAGAAGCATTGTATTGCATTCCCTGCAAAGACTGCTCCTTATAATTAAAACAATAAAACATAAATAATTGGCAATAACTACAGATATGTATACTCATCATTTCACTCTACTAATCAGGTATGTGCACATTTATGGAGATTCTGCACAAAATGCAGTTTGCTCATGCAATTGTAGAAAAGGCAAAAAGCAGTAAATCTGATCAATATATAAAAGTCCTATTTGCATAAAAAAGGTTTAAAGCATTTCATTAGATACACTCATAAAAGTGTGAATAAGCAGTTATTGTATTACCATAAATGGATTATACCTCTTTGTACTAAACCAAGATTTAAATAATATGGATTAAACTGTTTGAATTAATTTTTAAAGCCAAGAAATCTTACTGTAGTAAGACAGTGATATTTAGTGTAAAGGTTTCTACAGCTATAATTAATGTTACCCTAGAAATTAGGAACTAAAGATGCCCCATTATATTTATGTTAAGGCCTCCTTTTGAGATCTGCAAATCTTTAAAACTGCAAATATTCTTAGGCTTAATGTGAAATATTTCCAGTCAAGGGACTCAAGTTCCTAGACCTCAGTAGGCTTTAAATCAGAAAATTAATTAGTAATATTATATAAAAATATAGATAGTTATTCATACAAAGAATGATAGGATTAAATAAAGAAATTTTAAAAACATTTTAAAATGTATGTATAATAATTGAATTTGCTAGAGTCATCTCTATATGGTCAGCTTTAATTAATCTCAGTGTTAATCAGCAACTCCACACTTCATGCATCAAACCATCACACATCACACTATGTATTAAGAAAAAGGTGTGGCTTAAAATATTGTACTGAAAAGATCTTCTTACTTTGTCCTGGTAGCTTGATCTCCAGATACTAATTTATCAAGCAGGTAAAGTTTTGATACCTGGAAAAACTGTATCTTATTATCCAAAAAAGTGAAATGAACTAAATAACATTATTGAGGGTTGCTTGAACTAACTGATTTGACTATACTCAGAAGTGTGCTGGGAATGCTCACAAAATCATTGACTCATAGAAACATCATAGAAGGTGCTGAGTTGGAAGGGATCCAATCAGGATCACTGACTCCAACTCCTGGCCCCATACAGGACTCCAAAAGAGAGATGTCTGACATAATCTCTGACGTTGGTGATGGAATGCAGTCCTTTTTCACTTTGCAGGGATTTTAAACCAACATGACAAGGTTCAAAGATACATCTTCAACTATTTAGGTGCTCTGCCAAATGAAGCTGTCATGATGACAATGAAATTGCCTATCTATTATAGCCATGTCCTTAACTCCAAGGTTTATTTCCAATGCTAATCAATTGTGATGTAGTCCTCACAGAAGAATGTTTGTTAATATTTGAGTCTTTTCATTCAGTCAGAATATGCTTCATCATTAACATTGATATCGCTTTACCATTCAGACTTTTTTTCCATGTTGAACACTTTGTTTTGTGTGATGTTGGTGATTTGGGTTGGGCTTTTTTTTTTTTTAATTTTCTTCTCTGACTATATTATAAAGAAGGATTACAGGTGAGAAGGTGTGTGCCTCAGTAGGCATAACAAGATTTAATAAGAGGCCTAGACTCAGATGACAGCTCACTGCATAGGATTTCATTATTATATTCAGGACAGTAAATATAATATTATTATTGAGTGGATTATAATTTCAGCTATTCCTCCTTTAACTGTCTATTTCAGTTCTTCATCTAGGCAGCAGAGGGTGGATTTCTTATAGTTACATTTAGCTTAATCTCACCTTGTGTTTTATTTTTATTTATTTTCTTCATATTATTTTTACAAAATTATATTTTAAAAAAATTCAGAACTGCAGTGAAATGTGAGATTAACGAGATTATTAGCATATTAAATTCCATTTATCTGTGTGCTCTAGATCTTTCACTTTGTTGATTACTAGTAAAAAGTTTCATGGCAGTTAAAAGATTTTTTTTAATGAAGACAAAATTACAAAATTAGTGAATCAATCCAGAAATTTAACACAGCTGTAGATAAGCAATGTAGGCAGTTAATTGAAATTCCAAAGGGCTAGTAATTTTTATGCATATCCCCCTAAAATATCCACCAGTCTTTGCTCAGATTTTAAGATGATTGGAACATTGCACAAATAAAGCAAGCAAAGAAGTGTATCTATGACAATCTTTTCCATTTTGAAGACCAGATACGAAAGTAATATAAATTGAGCTAGAACTGATGTCTTTGTAATTTAATGACTGAGAATTAGATGGAGGCAGGAGATACACCAGAATTAGTCCATTCATAATTTTACAAGCACTAAAAGAAAACCCCAAACAAAAATTATTTAATTACCAGAAACCATATCATCTGTTCCCTTTACCACAGCAGGAAGTTTGCTAGATTTGAATTTTTCCACATACACTTTCTGAAAGGAAAATAAGGTGTTCAACATCCATTTATTTATTTTTAAATCAAGAAAGTTCCATTTAAATTTTAGAGTTCCTCCAGTTAAAAAAATACAGTAAGAAACAGTTGACACGATTTGGCTTATAGTCTTCTAACACCCACATTTCTCCATCTCTTCCACCTGGCAGCTTGGGAAAGCTGCCCAGGTTATACCAGAATGCTTTGGAACAAAACCAGTCCTTTAGCATACTAGGTGTTGACAGGCCAACCTGGTTAACACATGGTTTTGCCAGGAAAAAAAAAAAATCATGCTCTCTGGATAAACTGAATCATATTAGCTTTGAACATGTCAGATGATCACTTAGAAAGTGTAGTTACAATTGTAATGTGATCCTATCCATACTGTAGAAAAAATCTGAGTGAGTGAAAAAAATAGCAGTCATCACTTCATCCTCAGGGTCTCAAGGCTTTTGGAGAAAGAACTAACAAAGTCAGGTTAGAATAGGTATTTTATGTAATATTTATAGTTTTTTCTCTTTGTTAACCCTGCATCACACACTAGAACAGCTTATTCATTTGTATTGATTATGAAGGGAGCCTAGAATGGAAAGCTTGGGTAGCAGTCTGCATTGCTGATGTCTACAACTGATAAGGCAAGGCTTATCCTTGCAGACATACTCATGACAAATTGTAGAATAATATATTGTTCTACCTAGGTAGCGTCCAAACTGATCTGAGTTCCAATTACAAAGGCGTATATAATGCCACAATATTAATTTAATTACTCGTGAACGTCAGAAATTATTCAAATGTATCTTTGAGGTTAGGGTTGGAGGTTTTTCCCTTTATTATCATTATTGTAGTTATTGAAGTAGTATCTTGTGATGCTATTCTCAGCTGTCTGGAATGACGCAGACTGGAATATATTCAAATTTTCAAGCTGCTCTTTAGATGTGTAGTAAAAATTCCAGTTTTTAGTTAGAAAGTTTATCTCACAAATGAGATTAAGAAGGTTCATCTCCTTATTTGTCTATTTCTGTGACTTGTTCAGGTAAACAGTGTCTTTAAGCACAGACATAGGAAACACTATTTTTATCCTGTGGTTGATCAAAACCATCTTCAAATATCTATCAGTGTTGATACTGTTTAAAGTCCATAAAGAATAATTGTTTTTGCAGGTGCATAGGGCACAATGACTTTTTGGCAAAAAGAACAGTGTGACTGGACTAAGCTGTGTCTCTCTACTTAGATGTTCTGCATGATCAGAATGTCTTTACATAAGACAAATGGACCATTTTGGAGCTGTTTATGGTAAATTATGATATTGCTGTGGTTTACAGAGAATTACTTAGTTTTCTGACTTCTCTAAAACATAATTGATTTGTATTTCACTTACTTTTGTTAAAAGAATGACTTTGGTGTAGAGTTGTATAAAGCTTTGAAAGGCGGAGCTGAGATAAAAATTTCCCAATTTGTCTGCTTTTCTTTGGCATTGGCATAAAGTTTTATTCTGAAAACGATGTAAAAGACATGTGAAATGTGTCTTTGGAAGCATTCACAAGCTGCATAAAGTATATTAAAAAAAATCATTAATTTATGTACCTGAGGAAATATGAGGATGCTGTGCTGTATCAAACCAGCATCCTCTATCTCTGTGCTTTATAGCTCTTCACAAAAAAACCTAAAATTAAAGGAAAATCAGCACCATCAACAACAAAATTTTTATAATCATTTCAATTCTTTCTCAGTGGATGTCTCTACCACTTAAAAAATCCATTTTTTTTCAAATCTTCCTTTTAATAAACAAACGAAGAACCAAAATTGGAAAAAAAGTATGAATCCTCAAGACATTAAGTTATTTTTTTTTTCCGAATGGACTTAGAGAAACAAAAGCAGATGCAAGGACCACCCTGTTCTTTGCTGTGTTAACTAAACAAACATCATGCTTTATTTGGCTAGAGGCAAGATCAGAGTTTGAAAGCTGTAATATCATAGCAATGAGAATGTGGTATTGTTTACTTGGAACAAAAACTTTCTAAGGACTTTCAATATCTGATACCAAAGAAATCCCTTAGGCCATATCTTTAACCTACCTATATGCAAGATCTCCAGCAGCTCTCTAGCAGCTACAAGCAAAGGCTGATAATGTTTTAGAATTTTTAGTTTATTATTTGGGTGCTGCCACTGTGAGGCAAGGTGGGCATTTCAGCAAAAGTCTTTTTCATGCTTTTTGTAAAAATGGGAGAGATGGCACAAATTTGCAGAAGCTGTTGCTTTTATTCAACATCCTAACTGGTAGTTAAGAGAAGATAGAAGAGCGTAGAAAATTATAAAGCAGCTTGCACTAATACCATGTCATTTATTTAACTGCTTAGATATAAATTATTGAATCCATGTTTAGGAACATCTATAGGAAATTATTGATTGTGATAAACAAAATGCTATCACAATCAATAATTTCCTAGAGATGTTTTGGTGGCATTTGTGTGGGTTTGCTTTGGGTTTTGATTTGTTCTGGTGGTTACTTCACTATGCTAGCACCATGTATAGATCATATATAGTTTTTTAAAGCCTTGCTCTATTTGCTGTGGAACTTCTCCCAGAATAAAGGCATAGAGATAGCTGCTATGAAACATGTTCCAGAAAATGTAATTTTTGAGGAAAGAAAGCAGGAGTCCTCTGAGAGCAGAGAAGTGTATAGCACTGTAAACTTAGTTTTTTTAAGGGATACTAATTTAAAGGAAGAGGGTGAGCTTCACTTGTGGAGTGAAATGGAAGTGTGACGTGTTATCTTGGGATTGATAGGAGTTCTGTAAAACAGTGTACCACTTCAGCTTTCTTTTAAGAAGATGCATAATCTTGAACACCAGACTAGGAAAGGTGTCCAAGATGTAAAGGTCTAGGTAGAAAGCAGCAGCTTCTGTAAACTCCTTCCAGCAAGGCCACCCTCAACACAGAAAAAAAGCCTTGCTGGGCCATGTACCAGAGAAGTCATAAGCACAGCAGCCCATCCTCAACTTTCTGTTCCTAAAGGAAAGAGCACATCAATCATCAGAGGAACATTCAGCTACCTGGATGCAGCAAAGGGCAGTGTAAAATTTCTGTTGCTGTGCTGTGGCTCCTTCCTTGCTGCCTAAAAATCTACACAGCTCTTGAACAATGGAACCAGATTAATTTCCCCCAACTTGAGCTTGAGTTAGAAGCCAAATTGACTTAAGCACCTTCTGTAGAAAATTGCTAAGTTTGAATCCCAGAGAAAATTGATAAGTTGGAACCTGAGCTGAATGAACCCTTACAGATGATTCTTACCTACAAAGAGACTAGAATTGCTCCACTCCTCAGCCAGGTGTTCCAGTTAAGACCCCACAGAAAGGTGACAGAAATAGAGGCCATAGGAGGTGATATAAAAAAGTAGTCACATCTATCAAAGGAGACTTTGACTAAGCTCTCTTAAAGGATAGAAATAAACTTCTCAGTTGACCACAAAGCTTTGTGGAAAAATACTACTAAAAAGAAGTTCAACTGTGATAATTGACAGAAGTTCGAAAAATAAGAAGAGGATTAAAAGCTATTTGCGAGTCCTCAACAAATGCTTCAATTACTGTGGGAACAAGGTAAATTAAAGTGTGTACCTTGTCCACACAAGAAAAATGCTTTCATTAGGCTAAATTGGCTTAGAAGTAGATCTAGTGATAGTGGGGAGAAAAGAAAGTGTGATTGAAGATGGCCCCTTGTGGTTTTCTCTTTCAATTTCTTCTTTTAGAGAAAAAGCTGCAACTTAAAAGCTCCCTGATGCCATTATTTCCTGGTGCTGCTCTACCTTTTCTTCCTAAATTGCATTATTTTAAAATAATTTCTGCAACTATTTTTCCCCCTATTTCTTGTTTAATTTGCCACCTCTCTTGATATAGGGTAGAGATCACAGAATTATAGGATCAATTAGATTGGAAAAGACCTCTGAGATCATCAGGTTAATGACTGAACATCACCATGTCAACTAGATCAGAGCACTGAGTGCCAAGACTTTCCTTAATCACCTCCAGGGATGGTAACTCCACCACGTTCCTTGGCAGCCCATTCCAATGTCTAATCACCCTTTCTGTAAAGAAATCCTTCCTGATGTCTAACTTAAACCTCCCCATGAGTAGCTTAAGACTATGTCCTGTAAAGATATCTAGATTTCTGCCACAAATTATACATATATACAACAAAGTTTTCCAGTTCCGAAGTATCTAAATTCAAATTTTCAAGACCAAATATGCTGAAACAATTTTTTTTTCTGTTTAGAACACATGGTTCTTTGAGAGAAATGCAAGTGGTGTGGGTGGTTGTGGTGGAGGGTGATGTTAATAAGTTCATGAGTGTTTTCCAAATATTTTCTCCATTCTATTAGTATTTTTAAATAATTAGGTAAATTACAGAGTTTTCTGAAATAAAAATATTTAATTAGTCTTAATTATAAAAACACTTGTGAAGCTATTTCTAAGTTTAAGAGTTTTCGAAAAAAAGATGCAGAATAACAATACGAGAGAACTTTCCTTTTCTGATCCTCTTCTTGCAATTTAATATATTAAATTAACAGTGTTAATTTACCTACACTTGAAGAATTGGTTTCATGTTTATAGTTTTTTGAAGGAGAACTTTTACACTTTTTCTAAAATGCTTAACAACACTTACTGCACTGAAATGGTATTCCAAAATTACTTCTATATTTTTATCTCTGTATTATGTAGATTAATTAATTTAATTGATTTGATTTTAACAGTGAAGCATATATCCTCTTCTGCAGATACCAAATGTTAATTTATCTTCTACTCCACTCCAGCCATATTTTGTCACTTTCTTTTATACCATTTTTGTCCTGCTGTTTATTTTTCCCAGTGTTATCATCCAGATTCATCCTTTTACCAGCTCTTTTCTTTCTGATTCTCTTAAAACCTTCTTTTTCCTTCATTCCTGCTGTATCTAGTTACCTTCTCACTCCCCATAATTTCCACATCACAAAATATTCTACCAATTTTTCACACAGTTATTGTTCCTCTCATTCCTGTCCATGTATGAAGAATGTCAGTTTTCCATTACCTTATTTTCAAATCAGTATTCCAATGCCATTCTCTTTAATTATCCATCTGAACTCATTAGTCATGAACTCACAGCTTTTCACAAGCACTCACCTCCCAACAGTTTCCACTAATGACTGCTGGACATTTAGTTTGATCACCACTTTCTCCTGACTTTCAGAATTTTCTGTAAAGGATTATTTCAGCAGTAGCAGGACAGAATGATGTGACACTATAGTACTTTTCAGAGTCTCATTTCTAATATACTGTGCACTTTTATTGCACATTTTCCCCCCTGTAGTCCTCTCCTCTTCACAGACTGTATAGAAAGCTATGTGTTTCAAATAAAAATAAAACTCTTCTGGCTGCACATGTTATTGCAATATACACTCTTCTTTTAAGGCAAAGTCTGCAGTTTAAGTTCCTACAGGAATTTTTTCCCCTCTAAAATATTTGTTCAGTCAATGGCCATTCTCTCACAACTATCTCAAAGGCATTCAGTCAAATACTTTTAGTTCCATTAGGACACGACTCCTACTTTCTAATGCTAGATGAATCATTAGTGGGTACAGTCTCAGATTTTCTTGCAATAACAAGTAGCAGATAAAAACATAAGCTGAATGCATTGACAAAGTCCTTGTCTATCTATAACTAGAACACAGGGTAAATCTTTTCTTTCAGGAATTGCAATTCTGAGAAATGTTAAACTTTTGTATTGATAAAGCACTATTTTAATTGGTTGGAATAATCTCTTTTTATGTCTGTAATATAGCATTCCAATATATTAAAGAAGGAAGAATGATCCAGGACATTTAAGTTACATTAAGAGGCTTTGAAAACTAATTCAATTTTTACTGAAAGGAAGTCTGAAAAGGTTACATTCTGTTTTGTGTGAAGTGCAAGTCCTCAATCTGAAAGAAAATTATTGTCCAGAGATCACAGAGTTTTTTTAATGGAAATAAACCTCCTACACTTCATCCCAAGCTTCAAGGGAAAGAAAAGAAAAATCTCTAGAAAATATTTATATAGTAATAACAATGTTTCCATCTGAAATGTCTTTTCAAGAGTGACACTTCTCTTCAAACCAGTTATTTGATGTGAAATAGTGGCAAGGGTATTAGCCTTTATTATATAAATTGGTATAACCTACAAGTCAAGTCATGAAACCATATTGTCATAATTCTGCATCAGAAAATATTGCAGTGTCTCCTGACAAAATATGTTGAATAATTTATATAAAACTTTTTTTTTTCTGAAAATATATGAAAATTGGGTAGCCTGATCTGATTTAAACTGCTCGTATCCAAAGATTTCTAAAAAGCAAGGATTCCATCTCAAGGTTTTTTGGTTTTGAGTTCATTGTTTTGGTTTTTTTTTTCCCCAGATTTGATTTGCAAACAAAATGAAAAAAAAATTATTTTATCTATTTTCTAGGAATGTCTCATTGTAAGAAAACAAATAATTTCTACTTGTGTTTCTTTTCTGAGTTACATATCTTTTTGTCAACTGACCAGCAATTGAAGATCTTTTTCCAAGGCATGTAATTTTCCCTCAATGATTATGAAGCCTGAAGGGCAAACTGGAATGTTTAACACATAAAAAGAAAAATCATTGTAGTGACTTTAGGGAAATATACATATATTTCCCCTGTTTTTATGTAGCAACAAGAATCTTATGTATCCCATCTACAGTACTAAAGCTTAAATAGGAAATCTTTGTGTAGTTTTATATGTTTTGTGGTTATCATCTATTTAAAATTGGGAAAGTTTTAGAGGAAAAGTCTTTAATTTGGTTGAAAGGTGCCTATTACCCGCTTACTGATTTACTTAGGAGCATGTGAATACAAATGAATTTAAAGCCTTTTTCTCTTTTCTTGGGGGGGGAGGGGAGATTTTTTATTCTTCTTGGGTTTGTTTTTTTGGTTTTTATTTAAGTTCTATCTGTGTGCTTTCCTATGTTTCCCATACAGAAGGAGGTAGGTCTAGCTGGCTCTGTAACAGTGTCCTGCTTCAGGAAATTCTTAGCAGAGGTGGTGGTCAATTATGCAGAGAAAGAGCACTGCAGCACAGCTTGCCAGCAGGATGTGGGGAATGTGTTACTTTCTAAATAAAACCAATGGGTTTGTGGATATGGAGCACTCAGCAGCCTGGATATGCACCATCTGCCTACCACATCTTTGTGCCCCGATTTTCACTAGGGAGCAATGAAGGCATACAGAGAGCAACCAACTCCAGTGGATCTCCTGGGATGGGTGACTGCAGACTTCACCTAGAAGCAGGTGCTCATATACAAGAAGTTGGTCTCCAGGTAGATACTTGGCTGTTCCTGTGAAGTGAAATCAGGAGACTATAGACCATGAAATACACTAAGAAATATTAACTCTTTAAAGCCATTCTTTCCTCTTCTTGCTCCTTGGCAGTATTCTGAAAATGTTAGTTTTTATAAAAGAATTAAATCGGCTGCACTTGATTCTTGACTGTTCAAAACTAGTAAAAACTTACAAGTATGGATCACAGCTGAGTGCTCTCTGAATACTAAAAACAAAGCACTTTATATTCTAATCACCTTCAAAATATTGACTTAGTGTCTGTGAATACTGATCATCACTACAGAATAAACCAGAAAAACTGTTGTGGTGAAGTTTGATCAGCAACAGTGGATGCCTGTGTTCAAAGAGCCCAGCCTAATGTGAGAGTCAATATTTTCAGGCTTACTGCCAGCATGTTTCTTGGACTAAGGGCATCAACTGTTTTGTCACATGCTTAATGCTTTAATTAAGTATTTTTGGGAGTTCAGACGCTGAAAATTACTTAATAGAATTATTTATATATTAGGAAAGATGACTGCATATTGAGGAATTTGTTCTAATTTGAACAAAACTGTTCACAAGGATAGTGAGGTGCATTAGGAAGTCAGCTGCTGTGAAAGGTAAGCACATGTCATCAGTCTCTTAATTAAAACTTTTGTATGTCTCACAGGATAAATAGTGTAAAAACATCGGGACATCAAAATAAATGTGTAAAATCTCACCTTTCCCTCTTTTCTTCCATAGTACAATATTGCCTATGTTACATATGTTTGTTCAGTTTGCCCAGAAGGTTGTTTTATATAGGTCAGGGCAACTCCTGATCCTTTTCTTAATTGCTGTCTGTCTTGTGTGCTATTGATAATAATTTTTTAACTCAGTTGCCTACATTTGCCCCCAGCTCCTCCTTGAAAGGGAAAAGAATTGCAGCTGTTTAATCAAGTTACACAGCAAGTAATTTTAAGCTTCATCCTAATTAGTTCAACGAAGGTTAAACCATATGACAATATAGACAAAGTTTGATAATTACATACTTCATTTAGGGAGAAAAAGTGCTCATAGTGGTGAAATTACTAAAACTTTTATATTCTTCTTCCTTGATATTATCCCTATTTCATTCAAACTGAATATATCACCAGCTGGAGAAATGTGCAAAAATAACTTCCATAGGCTAATATAATTAGCTATCTAGGACCATGCAGAGTGCTCATAGGAATAAAAAACACCAACCCCCAACCACCAGAGAAAGGACACGTGACAATATCTACCAAAGAAGCTACTATAATCACATATAAAACCAGACAAAACTGAATAAAACTAGAGATTTTTTTCTTGACAGATTCTATATCAGTTAGATTAATCTGGTGCAAACCACTTGATTTCTGTAGAAATATTTCTGATTTAAGAAGGTTCAAATGAATCAAGATTAAGACCTAGAAGCAGCATTTCACGATCCTCAGTTGCAAAGTGTCTTCAAAATCTTGTTCTTATGGTTCTGGAGAAGGGGTAAAATAAAACCGAATAAGGAGCACAAGCAATTTGTTTTCTTTTTACATCATTTCAGTAAAGACCAGATTTCAATTACCTGCAATAATTAAGTACCTTCAGCACGAAGGGGTTCTAACCTTCAGCAAGGGAATCTTTCTATGACTTCCAGGAAAGGTCAGCTTTTTATTGATCAGTTATTGATTAGGTTTTGTGTGCACTTGTAGTGTGAGATTGCTAACAATTTATGAGGTTTTTGAACGTATCTTTGTTGTTCAGGAATAAAAAAAGAGCAATCAAAATATATTTTTATCTCCTTATGTTAGAAGGATTTGAGATACTAATTCAGATATCATTTTTGTGAGTCCTAATATAATTTGCTTGACATCCAATCCTGAAACCTTTCTCCTTTTAAGTAAATCTTACTTTCTTTTCAGCTAAAAAAAATGGCATTAAAATATGTTCAAAATACATGAGATTTTTGCATGCAAGTGTAGGAATAGACCAAAAGTAAGTTATTCCCTCCACTTGAAAAAAGTAAACAAACAAAAAAACCCCAAAGACACAGAAGTTCTCAATCTTTACTAAAGGAATTGGAAAATCTGTGGTCATGGACAAACAATTTCTATCTGAAATTTATAAAAGCCAAATATTCTTAAACTATTTTGGCTGATATTGGAAACTGGTTTTATTTCGTGACAGAGTAATATTAACTATACTCTTTTACGTCCCTTCCTTTCTCTCAGTTTCTAAAATTTACAAAATGAACAACCTTTTAAAGATGCTTAATGCTCCTCAGCAGTCTCTAAGAGTGCTTAATTTGACCATACTTTTATGGAGACATAATACTTTACATTGCATAAAATACTCTGATTTTTTACTTTCTATTTCGTTGTCTGTCAATAGTGTGAAAATAATTCCTGAAAATAATTTCTTCTTCTTAAATAGGTATCTGACACAAAAAATAATTACTGTAATGTAGGATCAGTATTAGTTTTCTAGTAAGTGCTGCCATAAAATTACTCCCATTATAAACCTTCACTTCTACAACCAGCAGGTGATATTCAGTTCTGAGCCTTATACACTACAACTGTCATGAAAAGACACTTTTAATCATTAGGTGAATGAACTTTTAATCAGGTAGCTGCATATAATCACCTTTTGAATACACACACACAGAGCAGTAGATGATTTTGGAGAAGTAGGTACCAGCATTAAATGAGTCCAGAAATCGAATCTCTCAGCTCAATTAATTTATTCTGGCACAAGTATAGATTCTATTAGCCTTACGTGTGATAAATAGTATCTCCTCAGTGAAAACACATCTAGTGAAAAAAAGCACTAAATGGTATTTGAATAACAAAACTTAATCCATGATAAATAATTGAAAACAGCTCATTTGAGTTCTTCTTCTGCTTAAAAAAAATATAAAGTAATTTAACTCCACAGATTGAGTATTAGTCTTAACTTGACATAAGAACATTATACTGTTTGTCTTTTCTGACTACAAGTGGGGGCTCACAGTTAATTCTTTCATCCAACAGCTGCTTCTCGAAAGATTTGTCCCTAGTAAAATCTCCATTTCTTTTGGAATTCACAGGATACTTGACTAGAGTGCTATATTTATATTAAGGAGGAGAAACTGGTTTTGAGTTGGTCAACTAGTTCTGTAAGGGGTTTTCTAACCACTGCTGAGGTTTAAGCCCAGCTGGCAACTTAGCAGCATGGAGTACCATTTAGCACCACCTGCCTGTTCTCCTCCACGCCTCCACGGTGGAATAGGGGACAAGAATCAAAAGTAAAATCGTAGTTTGATATGAGAAATTTATAATAAAAGAAATAAACATTATTATTATTCAATAATAAAATTAATAAATATAATAATAAAACCCCAAAAGCATAAACAAAAACGAAGAAAACAATTTGTTGCATATTACAATTGCTCATTACCTGCTGACCCAAACCAGATCCCATCCCTGAACTCTGACCAGATCCCCCTTCCAAGTAACTTCCCCAGCTTCTATACTAGGCACGATCTATGGTGTGGAATATCCCTTTGGCTAGCTTGAGTAACCCATCCTGTCTCCCTCCCAAACTTTAGCATTGTCTCTCACTGGCACAACATGGGACATAAAAAAGTCTTTGACCTAGTATAAAGACTCCTTAGCACCTGCCAAATATAAGTATATTATCAACATAATTCTTTTACAGAATCCAAAATAAAGCACTGTACCAGCTACTAAGAAGAAATTAACATTATATCAGATGAAGCCATGACAATTAAAATTTCCTATGGACAGCTGTGGATCATTTCTGCTGTGCAGAAGACCACCCACTACCTTTAAATTATATATGAGATGTTACTCATTAAACACTGAATTAAGGAAAATTATACATTTATTGCAAAATACCTGGAAGGAAGACACAACATTTTTCTACATGAAGTGCAAAGCTTCTTAAAAATTCTTGATAACTTGAGAAGTCCTAAAATTAAGAAGCAAGAAAAGTAGAAGAAGAGTGATCTCAGGTGGAAGAATAAAGTACAGCTGCTTATTGTTTTTCTTATTTTCTTTCTCTTCTAGTGGGGTTAATATACTTCTCCCATTTCATATCACGTAAATTCTTTTCACTTACAATTTTCTTCTACGGGAATAAGCCACTTGCAAAATATTGGTAGGAATAATTAGGGAAAACCAGAAGCCTTGTCTTTTTTTTCTTCCCCTGAGGTATTAAAGATCTGTTTGTATTCTTAAACCTATGGTACACTAGATTCCTTCATCCTGTTCCCATGATCATCTACATCAGACAAATTTTAGTATCCTTGCTGTGTCTTCTAGAGTAAGACAATGTATTCCTTTTAAATTCAGCCTAAGTAAAAATTTGGGAAACATTTATTCAGACACCTCTCTTAATAGGCAGCATGAATTACATTGCACTGCATTTATATCGCACCTGATTAACATTACTCTAAAGTTATCATTCTTATTTTATTGCATTTTGCACTGTCAAACTCTACCATTTTTGCTGCAGAAAACTCCACTCCTCTATGCTGCAACACAGACCTCTCATTACAAGTGTTGCTATTATGGTACAAGAGTTCTATTGTCATTACATTACAAGGGTTCCATATTGCTAGTATTGTACCTCCTTGATGTTTCTCGTAGGCAGCTCCTCTAGGCACTGGCTCTTCCTTGTCCTCACAGCAGCCAACTGACTCCAGTTCCCACCAATCCACTCTTTTATAGCACTCTTCTGATTGGCTACAGCTGCGGCCTTTTAACATCAGGCCTGCTCCTAGTCCTTAATAATTGGCTCAGCTGCAACTCCTTAATGGGGAAAGATTACTTTCTAGACTACCTTTATTTACTTATATTGTATCCCCCTACATACAACAGATACTTTAAATGGCCCTCAGTGAGCTGACTCTACCTGAAATTATGACATGGCATTGTCTACAAGCTTTTACTATGCTAAGTTAATGCCTCCGTATCAGCTAAGCTGGATGTGCTTAGCTGTCTATTTGGGACTACAACTGAATTGTTTTGACTATTAAGGCTTTTGATTTGTATGATACATTTACACACCAACTAGGTATCTGTATATATGTATCTCCCCATACATTTATGTATGCCAGTGTATAGGCATTACCAAATATTTTCTACCTGTAAACTTTCTGCTCTAAATAAGTGCTATTAAATGAATGTCCTGCTGTTCTAAATAAAATTAAGTTGAAGGTGTTATTGATTTGCTGTTACAGATGTTGTTTGGGTCACTACAGATGTTTGCTCTTGGCTATTTACTAGCTGTGTATAACATCACTTTGAAAAAATCAGTAGCAAAGATGGCTTTATTATGTCAATGGCAATTTCATTAGATGTTTACACTTGTTTAAATGTTTAAAATTGATTAAGAGTAGTCAACTTAGTCAAAATCAGAAGTGTTAAGACTGCATTGCGTTTCAAAAATCTGGCTGAGCACAGGTTTTGTCTGTTCTTATGAGAAAAGGAGCCCCCTTGAGATTTAGATCTGAGAAAAGAGAAGAAAACTAACAGTGAGGGTTCATCTTGCACTATATGTGAGCTTCAAAGAACACTTTAACAGTTAAAACTGTTATATTTACAGAAAACATAAATAACCACAGGATATCTATTATGAGAAACTCTCATTATTCAGTCCTATTAAATGTCAAACTGTCTGAGAATATGAAATAAAAAGGCCTACTGATATGAACAGACAACTGCAAGCCTTGTAAAATATTTGAAATGGAACTCAGGGAAGAGCTAAGTGAGGAATTCTACTATAATACAAATCACATTGCCATAAATCTTTTTGAGTTACTTACATCATAAAGAATTTACTGACTTCTGACTACTTGTTTCTCACTTCTGAATATTTCTTCATCTTTCCAATTCTTTGAAGTAGTATTGAGAATCAATAGAAAATGAACCATGAAGGCTCTGAGACCCAGGGGGAATGATGCAAGTAAAAGAGGAGCAAAAAAATAACAGCAGTGATATAATAACAACAGAACTCCTTGCCTTCTGTTATAGATTTATATATCTTGTCCTTTCTTATTCACTCAGAGCACAGAATATTCTCATTGTAGGTCTTGGTTTAATAAATTTATCACTCACTTCCCCTTCCTATTAATGTACCAAGTATACCTAGCAATGTAATAAATTTTAGCCATAATCAATTGCAGCCATTCTGGGACATAAAACTGAAAAAATTAGAACATTTATTTCCAAACCACTGTTCAATAACAAACAGAAGCTCTGTGATATGTATATAAATAAATAAATGGGTTTTTTTATTATCTTTGGTGTAACAGGAGTCTTTTTCATACTACTTCCATACTGAAATGAACTACTATGGCCTTGATTTATCTGCAGTTGGATATCCTAATAAGTTGTTTCAGTCATCATCTATTTCTTTACCCCTAGGAGCATTTTTATTAACTGATAAAGCAAGCATTCTCCTTTTTATCTTTGTGTCTTAGATATAAAATGTATTGTGTGACAATTTGAACAATATTGTCACATCTGATAAGCGTAAAATGGCAGAATTAATGTCATCTATTCAAAGCAACAATTGGCATAGTCAGTCTTTTAAGAATAGTGTGTAGTACACGATACATGCAAATTTTCTGGACTTGTTTCTATCATACATGGTTAGACAGATGGACTTTACATTCAATTATTCATTTGGTTTTGAGAAGTACCAAAATGTCGATTTACTAAGCACAAAATTTGTGGTTTCTTAGGAAGAATGAAGGACTTAAAAGGATTCAAACTCTAATGCATATATTACATTTAAATATACAGGATTTTTTTCTGATAAAAAGAATAATCTATAATCTGCATTACAGATAATCCCAATAATTCAGCCTAGATCTGAATTATTGGGATTATCTGCAATATATATATATATATATATATATCACTCACTGAGATGATCAGATCTGGAGCAGGTTTGTTAGGCAGTAGAGCCAGTATCCTGCTTGTTTAATAGTCCATCCCTGAAATCCAAATCTCTCCAATGTAGCAGCAAGAATCTTGTAGAACACTATAACTATTATTTTTATCTAATTCAGATAATGTTTATTTTGCCTTCTCGTGCTTGCTTCCTTATTTACCAAAAAAAAAGCTAAACCAATAATAATATTTTCTAAGACCTATAGAACTCCTTTCTTCACAATTTTGTGCTATGTTATTTACCTGAATTACTGCCTTTTAAAAATTCAGTTAAGTGTCTCACCCCATAAGATCCAGGATTGTGTATCAGGAGTACACCAATATTTTTAAAATAGCAGATGATTATTTTAAAGTTCTCCCATCATATTTTCTCCTTCATAAAAATGAAATTGAGAAGTAGTGTGAAAAAATGTGAAAACCACTTTGTTATGTTCTAGCAGCTCAACGTGCTTTTTAAAGAAATAAGATTACCTTTGTTGTTTGTTTGTATTTAAGTAATAATAAGCAAAATTAATATGATTCAATCCTATTAAACAATCTGACATGTTCCAGTTTTCATCCTCCAACAAATTTTAGATCATATAAACTGGAGGAAACACATTACTTGTATTTTGCAACAGATTGCAAAACAATACTATAGCTCAGTAGGTAGTAACTCTGTGGAGTTACAGAATGTTAGTTTCTCTGACAGTGAAAGAGTTCAGTAGGCCATAGATTCCGGTATTTTTAGTTTCTGAGTGGCTGATTTGGCTATCCAAGGAAAATATAAACATTTTTGCTAGTGTTGATGTCTTATGAAGTGGAACTACAGTTAATATTTTGTTTTATGATGTGAACCAATTTGAAAAGCTTCCCTATAATAAAGAAGTGTAGCAAAACAGAGATGCTTTGTCCTGAAAAAATTCAGTTAAGTTTGAAGGATGGAGAGAAACATTCTTGTGAGAGGTGAAAGCTATTAAAATAGAAAAAGAGAATATTAAATGTTTGATTATTTTGCAGAGGGATTTAATCTGATTTATGTTTGTTACTGCTTCCAGTAATTGTAAATTTGTGTTTTAATGACTATAATTAATAACTGAGCTCATTTTTTTCCAAACATATGTGAATTTTTGGTCAGTATCACACTAATTTACTATATACCCTCTGTCTGCAGAAAGATTTATAATATTTCATTACACCTATGGAGAAAATGCTGATTAAGTCCTCCCAAAGGGGACAAGTTTCATTTACAAGGAATTATATGGCAAATAACAAAGAAATAGAATAGCTGTTCTAAAATGAAGCCCAAGACTGTATAGAGGACAGAAGGTCACTACCCCAAATGGGTATGTAGAGGAAAATAAAAACTAAGAAAAATAAGTATGAAGAAATTTCTTTTTACAATATTAATCTTATTTGCCCCTCAAGTCCCTCTCAAAATTTCCACATATTTGTTCTAAAATGCCTAACACCCACACTTATTAAAAGAAAATGAAATTAAATGCTGAAGAAGAACTATTTCAGTGTTAGTAGTATAATAGAAGAATAAAGGAGTCAATTTATTGGTGGACAAAGTCATCCAGGAAAAGTCACTTAATTTGACTTGAATAAAACATCACCAAAAAAGTCTGTTACATCATTAGGGGATTAATTAATAAATATAATATGAACTATGAATAAATGAAAAATACAAATTCTCTTAACAATGAAACAAAAAATAGTGTTAGAGGTCAGACAGGAAAAATCAGATATTGGTACTGATGTTTTAGAAAGAAATTTTCAAAATAGATAACAATATTTTTTTCAAATAGTCCCCACAGTACATAGTCATACAGACTTGCACATGGGAAAGATAGAGTGTATGAATCCATGGATGTGGAAAGCATAAAAACACCCTGAAAAACATTACTATAAAGACATATGAAAGATAATGATAGTATGTGCTTTAGGAGTAGAATGGAGCAGAGGATGATGAGGGAAGTAAGTTTTACTCTTTGCAAATATACCTCTATGATTTCCAAATAATAACATGAATTCCCATGCATTCCAACTAGCTTAAAAATAAAAGAAAAAGACTCTGATAACTAATTTCAGAAAACCAGAAAGGGTATACTCTCTTAATTTTAGAGGAAGACTAGATTACTAATCCTAGAAAACAAGAATACGTGTTTTCCCAGTGACTTCTTCCCTTGCCCCAAACCAGCTATTCAAGATAATTAGTGCACAGAGTAATTGAAGACTTTAAATGTTTATAGCCAGGGAGGTAAACAAGCAATTAGTGATAGCACAGGTGTGAAAGGAAGCTAAGTAAACTTACAGGGGGGCTATGCTGGAAGTGTACAGTCTATGTTTGCCTTACAATATAACAGTGTATTTAGGGAGATCTAGAAGCAAAACAAAACATTCATACACAAAAAAAAAAAAATCCCAAAAACCAAAAATAAAACGAAACAACAACAACAACAACAAAAAAACACCAACAAACCCCCCCCCCCCTCAAACAAGCAAATAACCAAGGCAAGGCTGAAAGAGTCAGGAAGGAATTTGGGTTTAACTTTGTCTGAAAGAGGCTGTGCCCTTCAGGAAACCAACTTAGGCCTGACACAAAGCAGTATAAATAAAATCAATGGTGAAGGCTGTCACAGAAAGTTAGTCTGGCTATGCTGATATTTTAGATTCACAGAGACATCAACCATCAATGAAAGGTAACTTATCAAGCCTCTTCTTCCCTTAAAGAAGTGTGATGCACTTTCATAGAAGTAATTACTGTTTGAAGAAAAGAGCCAGGAGTGAATCTTCTGTTCCTTCTTTCTGTCCATATGACAGGAGTTGGCCAAACATCCAATGTCTTTCTGGAGGCACAGAAACTACTTATTCAAAAATAATGAAATGAGTGTATTCTTATTGCCCTGCAGGAAATAATGGATTAGACCTGGATGGCAATCACAAATAGTCAGAGCTTCCTAGAAATCTAGTATGTCTGGTTCCTCATTTTGTGGAAGGATTATCCCTCTACTTTCACTGAATTTGTAATTTTTTATTATCACAGACAAAATATCTGTTAAACAGAGCCTTCATACATACCAAGAGTCTCACAGATGCATGCCAGAGAAATGTTAAATAAGCTGCTTATCTTGGTATTAAGCTTGACATAGAAAGGGATACTTTTTTTTCATAAAGCTAATTCTTGGGTTTTAATTAAATAATTTTAGCATGTCATTAATTTAGATAGTTTATATAAAATATTGAAGAAAACAAACAAACAAAATGTAGTGCATACACAGAGCTGCAAAATTTACTCTGGTACAAAAATCTTTGTGGCTTATTCATTAATGGAGAAACAAAAGTGGTCTAATTTTTCCTCCAAGAGAAGAGATCTAGAGAATGACTTGGGGGAAAAAGGGAGAGGAAGGAAGGAAGGAAGGAAGGAAGGAAGGAAGGAAGGAAGGAAGGAAGGAAGGAAGGAAGGATTCTTTCTAAATAGATAACATGAGTTTATTATGTATTTAAGGCATTATACAGATGAACAGTGTTCTCCCATGAAACGCATACAGCCATTTCATACAAAAGACAGTATTAATTTGGACATTTTTAAACGCATTTGTTTTGTTTTACAAAGATTCTGCATATATACCAAAATATTCAATTGAATCAATATCTTCAGTATGCAGCTCCAATCAATTGTGAGATAGTAAACTGAAATTAATTATCTATGCTAACTTTAAACTCTGATTCTCTAACTTTTTTATTACAAGAGAAAACTAAGAGAGTTAAATGGGTTTTAATTCTATAATGAAATTCTCATTAAGTATTTTCTGTAACTATTTATTAAACTGTTAAAAGAAAAAATATATTAGACATGATTTTATGCCTTCAGGCTAATAACATTCCAATTAAAATTAAGCATTTAGAAGACATTTAATCTCTACAACTACTTTATGAGCAGCTTATGTTGCAATATATCCTTCACCATGCTGGTCCTGGTAGAATTACATTACTTCAAATGCCCCAGAGTCTGCCTGAGGCAAAACCTCTTCCTTATCCCTCTAGTGTTATAATCCTTTCCTATATGTGACCTACTGTGAGACACTTGCACATATCTGGCTCCAGGTATTCTAGTTGCTTGTTCACACATCTTTGAGCAATATTCTTATATTGTCAAGTCCAGCTAAATGAAGCTTTATATGGGGAAGATTCATTAGTCTGTTTTATTAGGTAAATGATTGACTGCATTAAGAGCCTAGAATGAAACTTTATAGCTTGCAGTACTTGAAGAAAGGAAAGTGGAACAGCTGTTATAAACAGCCATGCCAGATTTAATGCAATGAAATAAAAATCAAGACAGAGATGGGGGGGAAATAAGGTCAGTTTCTCCTTTAAAATAATCTACATTATGTAATAAATAATCTGAATGTGGAATTTGGGAAACTATAAGACAGAAACTTTCTAGAAAATGTCTAGCTTTTTGAAGTAATCAGTAAAACCAAATAAGTTGAGAAGAAAGTATAGTAATCAAACAGCAAAACTTTCCCTAGAATGCTAAGATGTGGGAAAAAGAATTAATTTGAAAAAATTGGAAAATTATGATGATGCACATTTAAATTTAGTGTTATGCAGAAGTATAAAAAACCCTATCATTATTATTATACTCATGGAAAATCCATATGAATTCTCACATTTAGAATATGTATAAGAATATTGTACAAAATCTTTTGTTCTTTTTACCTACTTTATCATCTAGAGTAGTAAAAGACAGGACTTATGCAGGTCTTACTTTTTATGATATCTATGCTGACAGAGTGCAAGTCCAACATCAAAAAAAAGCAAAATGGAAATAAACAGAGGTACAGGGATACTCCAGAACTCAGACATGTCCAATTACATAGGGCAAATTATTTTTCTGGATCAAATCTCTTAAATATCAAGAGTGTGCTCCTTCCTGTTATGTAGGAAAATATTCACCCTACATTTTCCACACATACTACATTGCCGAGTTAAGTCTTTTACCCAAAACCAAAAAAACCCAAAGTATTTACCAGCAACACCATACATTTAAATAGGAAATGCTGAAATAGTTTTATCATGGGATTGCTTATCTTGCTGCGAAACAATGTTGTCAAAATAAACACATGGGTTACTTTAAATCCTCCTTTTATGGTTTGTAAAAGGTATGTGACCTAAATCCTCCTTTTATGGAATGTGACCAACTACCTTTTAAAATTTTCACCACAGCATCTGTTCCTAAACCTCTGTATTCTTTTTTTTTTTTTCAGAAAAGATACATATCTGCAGCATTGATAAAATAGATAGAATAGAAATTACTAAACTAGACCTTTCTGAAAGAGGCATGTGATGTTTGCCACAGCTTCTCTCACAAGCAATTGGTAATAAGTATCTTGCAAAGTCAGAGTCTGTTCCTACTCTGCTTTAATAACTGCAATCACCTGACACTTATCAATTTAATGTTATCCAGTTACAATAGGTCAGCTAATTATCCTCATCATTAACCTTTAAGAGTACAGATGCTATGATAATCAATGCCACCCTTGGTGTGTGCCACATCATCTAATGAGTCTGTGTCAGAAAACGAACTCTTTCACCTCCCAATGGAGCAGGTTTTTATCATTAACTTTCTTAGTCATTTGGTTTCTTAAAAGACTATGAGAAAAACTGGCACCTGGTATGAATCAGCTTATTAAAAGGAATGCATAAAATAAAATTGGTTACTGAAGATGGAATAAAGGAAGCAATATTTCCAAAAAGCTGCATGAATCATGGTACAATTTGAAAGCATCAGGAAGTTCTAATAGTCAGAAAAGTGGCAGAAAGTAGCAATTAATTAAAATATAAAGAAAAATCTGCTGTATCTAAATAGTGTATAGTTAAATGGAAGACACTATCATAAACAGAATGGAGAGTAACAATTTAGGAAATGCAATTAATTTACCCCAGCAAACTTTTAAGTACATTTTTTGGTTCAGTTTCATGTAAGTTATAAGGAGATAATATTCTCCTTCATCTGAAGAATATATAACACAAGAGCATGCAAAGTGATGAAGGGCAAGGTGTGCGTATGAATCTCTGTAAATGGCTAGAATTAAGCATGTAGTATGAGGTCATTATCTAATAATCAAAAGAGTGATGAAGAAAAGCTCATCCAGGACACTCTTCATCCTTGGTATTTTACAGTTAGGTGAATCACTCTCTGGAAATACCTTTCTTTCAACTACCTTTTGATCTTACTATACTTGTAGTGTCAATGCCTATTTTTCAAAGGGGTTAAGCCAGGAATATGAATCCCAACTAGACATGAAATGATGAACTGAAACCTGAGCAGGGGACATTTTTCAACACTTTTAATACTGACAGAGCCCTAAACTTTTTTTTCAACATTTTAGACTGATAATTTTCTTTTCGCAGGAAGATAGGATCAGAATTGTGATCCTGAAAAATATGTAAATAAGGTTAAATAGTGAACATTGCACCTTCCATGGAAAGGTTGTCCTGTGCTGTCCTTCCTGCTTCCTGTTCAAAAGCCATATCATGTCCGTGGTGACACAGAGTCCAAGAGAGCATTGGACGGTCCCTCTACCTTCTGAAGCCATGAAGAGATCATGACACCACCCTCAAAACTGATGCAATTCTATCTAAGGAGGAAATACTTCTTACCAGAGGATTCTCTTGCAGTGAAGACTGAAAGATCAAGAATGATGTTCCTCAAACAAGGAATGAATGTAAGAAAATATTTTATTTGGAAGCCAGTGAGGATAAAGGACTTGCCATTAATCTGAATCTCGGCATGGTTGGATTAGGAGGCAGGAACCACAGTGCATTGGTTGCTAAGCAGTTGTATGAGTATGTAGAGCCTGGAACAATGCTAAAAGGACTGTGATTGATTACACTAGAAGCTCACCTTGATCTTTGTTTGAACCCTTGATTCCTCTTATTCCCAAATTTCACATTCCAGTAAGTTTCCAACTACATCTTTAATTTAAAAAAGGAAGCACCTGTGGCAGCAGGGTACCTCTAAAATCCATAATAATTTTTATACATGACACATAAACAGAAGTATTTTCTTAATGTCTTCTTTTTGGTGTTATTCTGAGCGCATGACACATGGCCCTTAATCTTGATTCATGACTCCTAATTCATCTCTCCTGATTTCTGAGGACATAACAGATCTGTCTTTTCATGATAGAAAAAATATTTTTGAGATCTTGCTCAATAATTTTAATGGCAATGGTAATATCTTATAGAAATATCATTGCTGTATGTGTAAAACCCCTGAATACAAAGAGACAAGGTAAAAATATATCTATTTTGATTAAAAAATATAAGTATAAAAACTTCTAGTTACTGTTTTTCAAAGCTAAATTATTTGCAACTGAAATGTTTATTGTGTGAAATTACTTAAATTGGCAAAGTGTTATTAACTACTAGAAATGCCAATCAGCAAAAGATGGCAAATAAACGAGAAAAGTGTCTGATGGAAACCTAGGCATAGAGCTGTATTTAAAGATTGAATCATACATTAACAAACTGAACAAACAAGAACAAACTGTGAAATACATGGTTTTTACAGAAGAAGAAAGCTCCAGCAAACAAACAAAAAATATGGACTTGGGCCAAACTCCAAACACAGCTATTGTGGGAGTTTATTTAAATATATTTTAGGAGATTACCATGACAAAGGATAGTGTACAGCTTATGAAAAGATGTGTAAAAAGTATCACCATAGAAACTTGCTTGAGAAAGTCAGGATCTCTCTCTAAACTCTGGCATAAATTTGTGTAATTTGACTTACGTGAATGCAGATCTTTCACAGAGAAACACTGAAAACTTCATTAGTATGGGAAAGAAAAGGAGATAATTTTAAAGAACAAAATGAAGCTTTGCAGGAAATAATCTAGACCATGAGATAGGTACCCATCTGTTGTTTAAGATAAGACAAACACTCCCACAATCTATTAAATGATGCAATTTTTGAAGAAAAAAAGTTATTTTCATGATCAATGTAAAGCAAAATATTTTAAAGAATCCTTTTAGAAACCTTAGGTGCGTACTAAGGAAACAAAAGAGTGTTTTACTTTTCACTTATTAGCCTTGTCTGTCAGAGCTGAAACATTTTGGAGAATTGAGGGATGTAGTTTTAGTTGTGACTTCAAGTAAAAAGACATTTAAACTTCTTAGACACAAAGCAGAATATTAGTATTGGAGCTCTCTTTCAAAATATGCTTTGTTTTTCACTCAGTTGTGTTTAAATTACAGTTCCTTGGCTCCCTCCTTTCATATGCAAGCTGAAATTATATGCATTTCCCTCGAAGGGCTGTCAGAGGCTGTAAAGTTTGTATCCTGACTCTCTGCCTCTGGTAACAGTAATAAAAATGAGGTGAAACCAAGCATTAAAAACATCCTAGAAACAAATGGTCACCTTCCTGAAGCTTATTGGCAAATTCAGGGGGAACATGACTCTTTCCAAGAGGCAAAATGTGAAATTGACAATAATCATAGGGTTGAAATACTCCTTTATCACATTTGTTTCAAAGTGAATTTTCTTTTAGGAATTATTTTTTCTAAAAATGTTTTTACTTTCTTACTCCTCTAGAATGAGTAATATAAAGAGTAATATAAAGGGTAATATAAAAAAATCTCTTTATCATACTTTATTAATTGTTGCACCACTTGATTAATTAATAAAAGGAAAGCACAGTTTTTACTTAGACATATCTCACATTATTACTTTAAGTCTCTTGCTTTCTACTGATTGATTAGACATTCATGACACTATGTTTCATTCTCTCAAAATAGTTTCTTAAGCTTGAACCTCTTCTGCTTCAATCCAAATTATATTTATCATATTTACTCAGCACCAACAGTCTTATTCACAGTCTAGAAAGGGCATCTGTGTCTTATTCCTGACAAGGGCCATATTTTTTACTTCCTCATCAGCTTCCTGAACCAAAACAAACCAATGTATACAGTTTTGCAGAAATGGGTGAGCTTTCATGCTTATTTACCTGCTTGAAAGTCTAGGGATTTGCATTAATTACCCCCAGCTTTGATAAAACAGCCTTTTCCTGAATTTATGCATCCATAATGCTGTGCATCTCAGTGTTATGGTCTTTGAAGTTTCCATGCTTCCAAAGGCTTTCATCTGTCACAAATGGAAATGAGTTTGTACTGATAGGGCCAGGTTGCAGTGGCATAACTCCATCAGTGGAAAATTTACTCCTTGATATTTGAAATATTAGTAACAATTATCTGTCATATAGATTTAATCACAGTATATTGTAGCTAATAAACTACAGAAGAAGCATGAATACCTAAAATTGACTTCAAAAGTAGAAAAGCAAGAATGGTCTCTATGGTTTTCTGTTTTGTCTGGAGAACAAATACAGATATTAGTTCCAGAAAACACAGATATTTTTCTCATCAGAGCAAGCTAAGCTCTTAGCATGTATTTTTGGGTATTGCTACAGCTTATAACAAGGTGTTTGAGGGTATGTTCATGAATGACTAGTAGATAACAAGGTAGTCCAAACATATAATGAAGCTCATGAATAATGCAAAACAGGAATGTCAGAATTTAAAAAGCCTTATGGAGCTAGGACTCTGCTGGCCAGCTCAATCTAGTTGGTGCTCAATGAGTTCTAAAGACACTCTAAAGAAACTCAGAAATGAAATCTTTGAAAATGTCATGCATCATATTCATAAAATTATCAAAGACTCTGAGTTTCTGAATCTCAGATATGAATCACTGAATCGATATGAATCTCAGATATGAATCTCCTGTCTCTGAATTAGTACATTAAGCCAATATATGGCTCAAAGCATTATTGAAATCAAAGAGAGGGAAGATGACTTTTATGATAGGTTGATAAAGAGAACTTTGTAGACCAGTGTCATGTCTTGGTGTAGACAGTGAAAAAAAATGGTGTATATATGAATAAACCTGGTACAACAAATTAAAACACAAGCCATTATTGTGCATGCCTCATAAGTACATTAGCCTTTTAGAGAATCCATAAGATTGTGCATAAAGATCCTTCCAAAAGTCTTTCAGGAAGATCTCACAGCAATTGCTCCTAAAAAATAAAATTCTAATGGGCTGCTTTGGTTCTGCCCCCGGCAGCAGATCAGCCCCATGGAACCACTAGGTCACTCCCTACAGTGGGTGGGGGAGAAATTAGAAGTTTACAAGGGGGAAAATTCATGAGATGAGGTAAGGAGACTTTAATAGGTAAAGGAAAAGGTGCACATTAAAGGAAAACCAAAAAGAGGAATTCCTTCACAATTTTTGATGGGCAGGCAGGTGTTCATCCATCTCCAGAAAAGCCAGGCTCCATCATGCATAGCAGTGATTTCAGCCAAATGCCATAACTCTGAACATCCTTCCTCCATATTCCTCATAGCTTTTGTTGCTGAGTGTGACACCCCACAAGGTTATGGGATATCCCTTTGGGCAGGGAGAGTCAGCCATCCTGCCTCTGCTTCCTCCCAAACTCTCATGCACCCCCACCCCACTTGCTTTCAAAACAACATAAGAAGAACTCGACAATCACTTCACATCAGATGTTGTGTAGGCACTTCTCTGAAGCTCTCTCCCAGTCAAAACCAGTACAGGAGCTAAGAGATATGGTCCCTCTGTGCCTCAGCAAACAAAAAATAAAGAAACAAAAATAAAAACAAGATGTTAATTTTCAGTGTAGTTCTAATTCTGGAACTCTACCAGAATACCTGTGGAGACGCATGCTTAGTATATTCATCACAGATAGAAGAAAAAGAATGAATAATGAGGGATAAAATTTGTACATGACATACAATTTTGCACAAATTTGTAATCCTTGGCTTAAATCTGGCTGCAGAAGTGAAGGAATGACAACACAGTAAAGGAAATTCAGTGTTGATAGGTAGGAATAGTATAAGAATAAAAGATGAAGGATGACATGGAACAGGGCACAGATTTAGTTTGGAATTTTTAGGAAAAAAGCCTGTTATGAAAGGGTATGAAAATACTGTGCAAAAAGAGTGGAAAATGAATACCAAATTATTATATATCTGTTACAATTAAGGCAACAACAAAAATGGATGACTGAATTTACCAGACAATAAATTTAGAGCAAACAAAATTGGGTAACTTTTATATGGTGTATAATTACACTGTGGAACTCATGAATGCAGACAATAGAACTGTAAAGAGATTTTTGAAAGGACCAGGAAATTCAGAGAAAAGAACTCATTGTTATCTATTTAGAAACATGGTAAGGTATAATCTTTGTTTCAAGAGGTGTTTTACTCATAGATTGTTGTAGCTGGAAGACTGTATCTGTCAAAAACCCTGTAATTGCATCAGTCACTGAGTACATCTGTAATCTTTAACTTGTATTTGTTCTTAGTACATTTTACTTTAATTTCTGCTTCAGATTGCTAGCAAAAAAATAATTAAATAGATGAAATGAAGCCTTATTGGCAGACAATAGAGCTGTTGTGTTTTTAGAGAAGAGAAGAATGGAATGTAAGAGGTGAAGCAGAATCCTTGTTGGCAGTACTAGAAAGTTTCAATTTAACAACCGTTTTAGTGAAGGAATTTTTCTTAATATATAATCTAAACCTCCTTTAGCACAACCTGAAACCTTTTCCTCTCGTTCTATTGCTTTTTACCTGAGAGAAGAGACAAACCCCTGCTTTGCTCCATCCTTCTTTCAAGTATTTGTAGAGAGCCATAAGGTCTTTCTGATTTTCCTGTTCTCCAGGCCAAACCATCCCACCTCTCTCAGCCACTCCTCATAGGACTTGTACTCCAGACCCTTCCTCAGCTTCGTTGTCCTGGTAGGCACTCCAGTTGTCTGAGTCATCCTTCCAGATTTCCATGACGGTAATTATGTCAAAGTTTTCCTGCTGTGCATGACAATGTCAGAATAGGAAAAATTACGAGAATCAGCTTTCATCCTGACAAAACTCTGAGAGTCCGTCTTAGCATTACAAATTAGGAATGGTCCATCCTTCAGATTTAGGACATTGTCTTTCAGGGAATTATTTCAAATTTATATTTCACTATTTAAGAAAATAAAGTTAGATCAAATTATTATCTTTAGGCTAGACCTACAACAAAACCAGAGAGAAAATAAGGAATGAAGTAGAAAAATCCGAGCAAGAGAAAGTGACAAGTGATACATAAGCATAAGTGTAAGAGAAATTATTTTACATGTCTAATCTTTAATTAATAAAATTCTCTGTTAGTAAAAATTATGGATAATAGTTTGTGTGTAGCCGTATCAAAGGGTAAAGATTTATTCAGATTAATAAACTTTGCTGTTTTCCTCCCTCTGTTACTTTTTCAAGAACTCAGGTAACCTATTTTATATATAGGGTCATTATAAGTAATTATGAGCCACATATCTGCACATATTTAACACTTTCAGAAATTTTTTTGTAGTTTACAGAATTTCAAAAATCTTGGCAGTTGAAGAAATTAGACTTTTGAACTTAGCAAAATCTTCCATTATTCTCCTTCGCTTAAAATTGAAAAACATCAAGTTCTCTTATTCTGCTTTCATGTAAAAAGTATCTCAGTAGCCTGGCAATCTGGCCTCTAATAAAGCTTTTCCATTATAAAAATGTTGTTATTAACCTGGGGTACAAATCTCTGGACACAATAATCCAGGTTCAGTCTCTCAAGTGCTGAATAGGTGCAACCTTCAGCAACCTCCACCCCTTCCTTCCAGTGCTGGCTGCACTCCTTGTAATACACAGGTATTGCAGTTGGCTACATCTGCTGTCAGTGCATGCCCCTGAGTGCTGCTGAGTCACGTCAGCTTGTCCACCAGGACATTCTGGTCTTTTCCTGTAGGAATAATTTTTAAATCTGGTTTGTTGGTTTTTTTGGTTTTTTGTTTTTTTTTTTTTTACTCAACTACTACACAAATGCTGTTTGTTGCACCTGTTCCGAGCAGAAAACTGCATTTGTTTTTGTTGAACATTATGAGGTAATTTCAGGCTATTTTATAGCCTGCCAAGATTTCAGTAAGGATTAGTTACCCACAGTTTGTCATGGCTTGGAGCATTCAGTCCCATTGTACAGGATTTCAGATGCATAACTATAATGGCCCCAGTAGAAAATCCTGAGCAATGCTACTGACCAATGACTTAGTGCTATTACATCACAAAATCAGGAGGACCTGCCAATTTATTTTCACCTTCAAGTCCATTTACTCAGTCCATAACTAATCAAACTGGCTGTAAAGTTTGTGTGCAAGATCATATTAAAAACCCTGATAAAACTACCATGTACAGCATCCACTTCTTTTGAGAAGAAAGCCAGGAAGCTCATCAAAAAAGGAAAACAAATTGGTCAGACATTATATGCCCTCGGTAATTCTCTTGTCTCTGTTTCTAATCACAATCTTGTTCATCATGTGCATGCTTTCAGGTGGATTTTATCCATAGCTTTTTCAGGTGACTTGTTTAGGCTGATGATCCTGTTGCTCTCCAAATAGTCCTTCTTGTTGTTCTCAAAAATGTTGCCTTTTTACAGTCATTGGGAGGATCCTATGATTGTCAAGATCTCATGACAATTGTCATGACAATCATGACCATGATTGTCAAATATTTAGAGAGTAGACACACAATGACATCACGCAGCTTCATTAACAACTTCACACATCTAATGCCATGGGGTTGCAAAATGTTCAATCTGCTGAAGCTGCATAGATATATATGACTACAAAACTATAAAAGTATACCTCTAGGTATTTATTATTTATTTATTAATATATTTTGATTATATTCATAAACTCTGTCTTACAGCCCTTTGATAATTAGTAAATAAGTATTACTTGAATCCCTATGGAAAAGAACATAAGGCAGGCTCAGAGAAGCCAGTTCTATTAAAGACAGTTCTGACCTGGAGAGATAAAGGAAAACTGTGGGAAAGCATAAACTTATGGACAATTCTAGATTTTCCTAAAGGAAACAAACCCATGCCCATTCCCCTGTTTATCCACATGCCTATAGCTGTGAATTAAGTTAGGTTAAAAAAAAATTATTTCTGACTCAGGAAGCAACCTTTTTCCTGCTGCTACCTCTCTATGTTGACCAGAATTAATTCAGCAGTTACTGCTTATCTAAAACCTCTTTGAATGCTATTGAGTATTGTGCTGGCAGTCAAACTCCCTACTTGCAAGAACAACAGCTTCCTAAGGTCATATCAATTCAATATTTTCTCAAAATAGTGTTCCAAGAGGTCAGTTTAAATAATAAGAGACATTACTGTAATTATCTTAGAACAATAAAATGAAAATAAAAATTATTACTTTGATAAATTTTAAATATGTTATAATATGCAAAATATTATACATGTTATACATATATGCAGGAATTGCATGTTTTTATTCTGCTTTTAAGTCCATGACTAATTAATGGCAATTTTAATATAGGAAAGAGATAAGAAAAATAATAAATATATATTTTTTTAAAGTTCCTATTTTCATGCAATTTGAATGAACTTAGTAATATGATGTTTGAAAGAGCTGACCACTAAGGATTTTGAAGAAAGCATTTTGGTATTATATTGTTATTAGGATAATGAAAGCTTGCAGAATGGCTGAAACTGTCAGTAGAGGTGAAGATGTAGTCAAAACCAGACAAGTTGGTGTCCTCTCCTGTGTATGGGTACCAAGAAGAAAAGCACCAGGAAACACCCGCTATGTCAAATTGCCAGCTTTCTGAACAGAAAAGAACAAAGGCATCAGGATTCAAAAGAAACTGCTTTCAAAGCAGCTATTTGTTGGTAAATTCCCTAACTTTTGCTCTCAATATGTGTCAGCATCACTTTGATATAAACATCAGAGCGCAGCCTCAAGCCAAGTTCTTCCCCCTCGGACTAAACCTTAGGGGGTTTCCAGTCTGTAGCCTAACACATACAGTAACCCCACTACTGTATGGAAAACTAGTTGTATAGAAAATATAGACTTATGACTCAAAATGCACTATAGCATCTGAGTGACAGGCATCCCATAGATTCTGCTGTGCCCAGTCAAAAGAGAAAATGCCCATGATTATAAGAATTTAGAAGATTTTATTGTGACATGATCTGGTACCTGAAGTATAACCCCATGCCTCTCTAAACTGATGCCTGTCCTCAACAAAAGTTACAATATCAATTAGATGATGGCATAGGAAATAGTGAGTTTCTTCTACATCTTCAGATTAGGCTCGGAGAATTTAAAATAGAGCACATTTTCTTCCAGAGAAATTGCAACATTGCTTTCACAGAATCACAGAATGGGTAAGGTTGGAAGTGATCACAATGGGTCACCTGGTCCAACCTCCACATTTAAGTAGGGTCATCCCAGAACACATTCCACAGGTTTGTGTCCAAACAGTTCTTGATAAACTCCAGTGAGGGAGGCTCCTCAGCCTCTCTGGGCAATCTGTTCCAGTGCTCAGTTATCTGCACAATAAAAAATTCATCCTCATGTTCAGGTGGAACTTCCTGTGCCTCAGTCTCTGCCTGTTGCCTCTCATCCTGTTGCTCGCCACCGCCAAGCACAACCCTGATTCCATCCCCTTGACATCCTCACTTCAATACTCATAGACATTGATGAGGTCCCCTTGTCTCTCCTTGAGAGCTAAACAGGCCCAACTTTCTCAGCCTTTCCTTTTAAGAGAGATGCTCCAAGTTCTCTCCGTGCATAGAAGTGTTGATAGTATGGGTGAGGGAGCCAAAGATAAGTAAATATCTGTAAATGAAATTGTTTGGGGGATTTTTTTGGTTGAATTTAATACTTTTTAGACCTTATGTAATGACTGAATCTTCTGAACAAATTATTTTCTTCATAATGTCTTTTTTCCCCCAATGGTAGGCTGACCTTTGATCAATGGATTTTTTCCTAGCAATTTTAGATGGCTAAAGACCTGAATGTAGACTTAGGAGAAATTAATTGTATTGTGCCACTGATTTTCCTCTGCTTTACCAATTTTAATCAATAACAAAATCTCTTGCTGCTTTTTGAATTTTTTCTTTTTTGACTTTTTACAATTCAAGAGTTCACAAAGTATGAAATGTTTTATTTTCTGATTAAAAATAAAATCAGATCATTATTATTGATTATATATTTCGGCACTTACTACTATTTAATTAATTGATACTTGGTATTTGACAAGGACTCTGTAGGCTAGGTGCTTAGAGAGCTAAAGCACACAGCAGCCCTGTAAAAAATAGAAAGTGATATTTGATTTTCTTCAGTTCAAGTTATTAATTTGGGTTATTAATACAGTTAGTAAGAGAAGTAAAGGGTGATGACAGAGTTCTCTTTATCACTAATCACTAATTGTCTTTGACATAGGACCTGAACTCTCAGAAACCAGAATTAATAGTCTGCTTTAAAGAATCATGAAGAATCACTACATAGGCACCACAGAGAATGCTCAGCCTAAACAGGCAGACTTATATTCATTGTGTTAAGAACTCAGCACATGCTTAAATTCTATGGTAACTTGACAGACCTCATCAAGTTACTGCAAACGGTATATCAGAGGTGATATAAAATGAGAAAATGAAATCAAAACTAGAACCAGTTCATAAATTAAGAAAAAAAGCATGTATTTATTTGTTGTTAATAGTTTCTTTGGCACTGTATAGAATGAATGCGTTGTGTATATGCTGTTCTACACTGCAGATTTTCAAGGGCACTTCTGATTTCAGTCACGTCATTGTAGCTTGGAAAGCAAACTGGAAACATTTTCCATTCAGCAAATTAATTCTCAAAACAAATTGTTTCCTCACCATTACAAGGAGTCTCAAAAAGCTTGTTATAAATATTCTGTAAGCAACAGTGGCAGCAAATAAAAGCATCACATATTTAACTCATTCTATTCTGCCTATTGAATATGCCAAACAATATACTGAGATAGAAACAAACCTCTGGCTTTTCAACACCCCAACAAGTAGATTGTCTTTTTGTGTCTGAAAAGACAGAATCAACATTTTTACTAATCTGTATGGGACTTGGCTTTTTAATTTGTAAAGATCATTATTTATACCATTAAAAAATTAGAAACACTTTTACAAGCAGAAAAAAAAATTCAACTCTTCCAGAATAATGGAAAAAATATATTTTAGCTGATTAAATCACAGAAGTAGATCAACATTCTAATCTGAACATGAATCTTTAGCTCTGGGCTAACTTCTATAAAAGATATTACTCAAAATAGGCTGATATAAATTGACTAAAAATGGCATAAAAGAAACAGACTTAAACGGTATATTGTATTTAGGGTGAATATTTAGCTTTGGCGATGGGTATAGAGCTAGAGATATCAACTTTCCCACAAAGAACTAAAATTTTCTTTCACCTAGGTTACGTTAAATTGCAATAAATTTTACTTTGTATAGGTTATACAGACAATGTTTCCCATAATCAAGCCTGTATGCAAGTGGATACCATATGAACAGAAATGTACAAACTTCAAGCAGACAGATGGATCACATTAATTTTTACTTCCCTAAAAACATGTAAAGTATTAGCATTGGAACTAAACTAGTTGTGTGAAAGCTAATAGAAGCTAGTCTATATAGAGATATTCAATTTATATGATGACAAAGTATAAAATGCCTTCATAGAGCATTAAGTAGGCACCCCCATGCATATTTCTCCTTTCCAACTGCATTTCTAAACAACATTTTGTATCTCACATATTATCCTGTGGTTTAGCTGGAAATCAGTCACAATTATTTCTTAGACCATCTAAATAGATCTCCAAATATATATGTAATTTTCTGAAACACTTTAAGTGTCATGCAAATGTGGAGGTAGGTCATGCAAATGATAATTCTAGTACTGGACAACAGGTTGGGTTCAGTAATGAGATAAAAAATGGCAATATGGATGAAAAACTGAGAAAGAAATGTACAGTGCTGCAGGTGGATAACAAGGTGGATGTCTTGTCCTATCTGGTTGTCAATAGATGCTCTGTGGCTCTGAAAACTGTTACCCATAAGAGACAGAGTGCAGAAGTATAGAGTATATAAGTACAGAAATTAATACTATTCTATTGCCACCTACCAGATTAGAAAAAAGTATATAAACTTCAAAAAACATTTCATCTAAGAAGTATTTTGTTTCTTTAATGTATAGATGACTCTGTGGCAGAGATTTTAGCATTACTGATTGGAATACTTTAGAATGGAGGTGTCATGGGAATTCTCAGAACCAAATTTAGTGCCTTGATTTCCTGTGCCGTACATAGAAAGATGTTCACATCTGAAAAGTTTGTTTACAAAAACAATGTTAGTGTGAGTTTTTTTCATTGATGTAGAGAGAAGAGAGATTATTCTTCTTGCAGCAACAGATGAGTATAACAGCACAATTATTGGAGTTGCAGCAGATATCTTGTGATGTCACATACTGGAATGAACGAATAATCTTGTACATCACTGTTAAAGCGGAGAACAATGAGTGCAGGACTACATAAAGTAGAAAAAGAAGAAAAAAATGCTGAAGAGTGGTAAACACCTTGCTTTGAGGGGCATGAATATCCTCACTTCATTTCCCCTCCATGCATTTTTGGACAATTAAACAGCTTAATTTAGAAAGTGCATGAGTGTAACTGAACAGTAGTGATATTTCCTTTGAAAAGTTACCTATGGCATATGTTGCTGCTTCTTTCAATGCCTTGTTCATGAACACATAATGTCTTTTGCCACAGTAAGTGGTCTTGAAGTTGTTCCACTATGGAGAAAATAATTTAATATTCATTAACTAATAGTAGAGTTGGACCTATGTAAGATCAAAGGTCTGCATGATAGAAGACCTGGAGTAAAACCCCCTGTCATTTACTCTTATCTTTTTGGATATACATTAGTTGAAATGGAACTTGTCACTCTGAGAGGACTTATGCATGAGGCATGAGTGAACAAAAGGAAGACACTGGTTTTATGAGAGCAGGATGGAGACTGAGTGAAGAGAAGCTGAAACATTTTTGAATGCATTCAATGCATGCAATCCTAAGTACCAGTAGTAATTTAAAGACACAAATTAAATTCCTCTATGTGTTAACCTCTTCAAGTTTATGCTACAGAGTAGGAAGATGAGTTTTAAATGACTGCAACCTGGACATAGGTGCCAGGAGCAAGAGCTTAATAAATAATCATCTTTTAAAAGCCTTCAAGAATGTTCTGTGCTCAAGGCATATCCCTATTTACCATATTTAATTAATTTTAATCTGCCATGTTTACATGGTTAACCTAGTTTATAGCGAGAACATTTTCAAAGACTTTTCCACTTTGTAGCCAAAATCTATCTTAGCTCAATGGACCCTAATTAGTATTCTTATTTCTAGACACAGAGGCAAAATTGAGACTGAAAACTCATGTTATATACTTATAAAGTATCTTATTTATGTTTGTCCTTTTCTATTACATATTTGTCTCCCACCTTACCAAAGCACTGTCATCTATTTGAAGAATCTTTAAGAAGTGGAAGAATTTAAATACCAGGAATAAGTGATTTTATCATTGTTGCTCTCAATTTTCACATTTAATTCTTTTGTTTTAGTGGTACTTCACCCCAATTCTCTTTGAAGAGAAACCTTGTTGTGTTTGAGTGCCAGCAATCACATGGATAATATTTAGATAAATCCCCCCCAAAAAATGACATACAGTAGCTTTTAACTCTCTCTTGCAATTCCCATTATGTGACTCAAGCATAAGAGTGTTGGGAAGAAAATACAGTTTTAATGTAGTGAAATTGACAAAAAACACTGGGGGGCTGCAGGGGTGGAAGTGAGGAAGTGATATTTTCCTTCCATGGAAGGAATTTTCTGTCAATGAACAAAAAGGTCATCTTCCCAGACTTGCTGTGTGCGCATGAAGCATTGCAAAGTTTGGCAGAGTTTTCAATTTTTATGAACTTCTGTTCTTCTTTTTTGGGCTTGAGCTACTTAAGACAGACTTCTGAAAGATTAAGAGACATATAGCAAGACTGCCTTCTGCTAAGGTGGCTCACCCCAGATAGAACAGTGGGATCATTATTTAATTGTGAAAGATAGAATGGAGACCAAGTCTGTCTTCTCTTGCAATTGAGAGAACCCCCCCTGTTACGTTTTCCTTGGAAGCAAGCAAACCAAAGAAAGAAAGAAAGAAAGAAAGAAAGAACAAAAACCAAAAAACCCCCACCAAAACCAAACAAACAAGAAAGAAGAAAAATAAAAAAGTAAATGAGAAAACAAATTCAGTAAATTTAGATGTGGGTACTTTGGGAGCTAAAAGAACCAAAAAAATATGGGTTATTTATGTTTATTGCATAATTTAAAAATACATGATAGAACAAACAGGCAATCTTTTTAAACTTTCAAAATATATAAAAATAAATTGTTACTAGTAAAATATGTATAGAATCCATATATTATTCTTTTAATTTCAATTTTCAATTTAAGTTGTGACCTCTTTTCCTTGTGAAATAAAAGTATAACAAATAAGAAACTAATGTCATCTTACAGATTTGTTACTACATTCTAAGTTAAGATTATTTGTAGGGATTTTCTGTCCTTAGCATTGGAATTAGAGAGATTGATTCTGTTCTCACAATCAAAATGAGGATAGCATTTGGCCTCCCACCTCATCTTTCACACTGACACTTAAATAGTAGCTTTTTATGCCAAGCAGACCTGGAATGAATTTTCCTACAGGCAGAGGTTTTAAAGTAAACAGCAAAGACAGATCTGTACAAAGAAAGGAGGAATCTCATGATCAGGAAGGATGGAAAACATTCACTTGAACAGATGTTATTTTACAGACAATAAATGTCACTGCTATTAAAGACTAGCAAGACAGAAGAAGACAAGGTAGACAAAGTGAGGCACGATAAGGCAAAACAGAACTGAGGAAGAGACATTCTTAAAATAACTATCAGAGATTTGAGCACCAGGATATAAAATATTTCATGGTATCAGGGCTATAAGTTAAGGGTCTGTCCTCTGCCTTTTCATGTAGGCTTCTTGTTTCAAATTCTTCCTTTTGTTGTTTAATAAAAAGTGTAGTTTTATCAAGATAGTGTAAGCCATGAGAGTGATGTAAGCAAAACTCTGGTTGAAGGCTTGTACAAAGGTACAGAGTTTTTTCAATAATGAAATCAATTACCTTTAACTGTTTTCCTTTCCTTCCTTTTCTTTTTTCTTCTCTTAATTTATGCATTTTTTTCCTGCTGAAGTGAAAGAAAAGTTGTGCAAAAAATTATTATAAAATAAAACTCTCTCACTGTATCATTTCAATACGCTCTCTCTGATAAATTTCACAAACAGATACAGGATAAAACAAGACATGTTGCTTTTATTTATTTTCACATTTGTCCTCATACCTATGCTTCATTTGGCTTATTATTTCTACTTATCTTCAACAAGTCACATGATTTTTCTTGGCATAAAGTGCAGTGAATAGGATGCTGCAAATCAAAGTCCTGTGAAGCAGTAGTGCTCTTGATTCCCTGCAGTGTTCAAGGTCAGCAGCAGATGTGGCCTGAAGTTCTGCTCCTTGAATGTTGACCTTCACTGAGTGATTCTCTAACGACTTGGGAGGGACATCATAATTAGATAAAAACCTTGCCTATCTTTATTAAAGGGCACCAGATTAAATTCTCTGCATGTTTGATGAGAAGTGAAGTGATTGTTTTCCCCACTTCAAATGCTTCAGCATGCCTTTTCATTAATGTTTTATTACTTGCGTATTGAATCCTGATGCTTTTGAGAGTTTCTAAAGAAAAGGAAAAAGAAACATTCTCCTTACAAAACTGAAAATCTTCTTTTGATGGAAATTCTTTCAAAGGTAGCCATATTTTGTGTATGCAGACATTGAACACCTATTTGAAAAAGATGGCAGTTTACCTGAGGAATGTAATTAAAAATCAGTATTTTAAGTAAACCTCAGTCACAAATTACATCAAGCTTTCAACACAATAGACCATGTAATGTAATCAAAGCTAAAGTGAATTAAATGCTTTCACTCTTTAGATTGTTCGATTAACCCATTGAGTTACGGATGAGCTTTTGAAGAAAGGATGATAAAATATTTATTCTGTTGCAGCTGAAATGACAAACATCCTGCTGCTCATTTTATTTTAGTAAAAAGATTACAAAAGCAATTTAGCTCCAGAACACACTGCTGCAGGCACTCATCAGGCAGATCTTTTGCACAGCATGTTATCAGAAGAGCAAGAGGTGAGATGTTAAGTAAGAAGCAGAAAAATGCCAGTGGCATTATCAAATTGGAGAAGTGAGTGCAATTCTTTAGAGGGTGAAATTTGGTAAAAAGTCATAGTCATAGTGGTCTCTCAATAGTGAAAGTCAGTCACTAAAAGTCGCTTTCAATTTATGAACCTCTTCATCTACACTCTCAGTATCCCTGGTTTTTTGTGTCTGATTAATGCATCTGCGGGCCAAAATCAGCAAGATTCCTTCTATAACCTATTCATGATCAATCTGGTATTATATACAGCTTAATGTGCCCTTTTTACCTTTGCACTTTTAAAATGCTTGGATATGTTAAAAATGCCCAAACCCTTAGCAGTCAAGATATTGCAGGTGCTTCCAGTTATTAAAAACAAGAATAAGTTTTACGTATTAATAAAATTGGCTTCAGGGTAGTTACTGTAAAATACACAAAGTAAAACAAACACTTCAACACTCACATTTCACTGTTAATACAGCTATTCTTTTCCCATAAGGTCTGTAGGAGACCAAATTCCAAGGGAGTGCCTTGGGCCTGTTACTTTACTACTCTGTTCGTCAGGGAACCTAGATTGTTATGCGTCACAATTTCTAGCTCTCATGTCTATGTCTACATCTATGTCTTATGTCTTTGCTTAAAAGTAAGCAACAAACCTGAAGAAATTGGCAAATGCCATTTCCAGCTCTTCCAAGGACGTTTGTTTGGTTTGCATTCATTGCTTATTGTACTTTCTGGTCATAGCTGGGATTGGCATATTTTAATGGCTTGAATTTCTTCTGTCTCCTGTGCCAGGTTTTATACTGTATGAAAAAATGCCTGTCAGTGTGCTCTGCCTTCCAGTCTTCACAGTTCTTTTTACTCACTTGCTTCACTACATTCTCTTGACTTTAACAGAGATGTCATACTTGCCTGCCAGTTAACTCTCACTAGTACTTTTGGCAAAAAATTGGCTTTTTATTAACTACTGATCTATGTTACTTGACCCTAGTCAACCTTGACCTACATGTTCATTCATTATATCTCTGCTTCTCTTATTTAGCCACAGTCTTTTCCTTTGCCTTTAATATAAGACTATATAATTTAGGATTACGACTCTGGAGACAGTCTATTCCTTTCACTAAGGTCCATAAATGCTTTGAGTTAACTTCACCCTCCTGAAACTCTACTAAGAAAAGGTGCAGGTTCTTTAAGAGAAAGAAGTCCAGAATCTCCAAGTGATTTAATAGGCATATTCTGCAAAAACCTGATGCAGTAAACGAAAAAGAAATTGGCATTTTTGAGCTCTAGGAGAGATTTTTCCTACTTTTGACCCTCATTTATGACATTATGATGCTTGTATTTAAGGCATGAAGATGTTGTGAAGCCTGAAGAGGGTTACCTCATTTACAAATTAGTAAATTCTGGAAAACAGATAAACAAAAACCTTCTTTCCAACTGAAAAAAATTAAATTTCAATGGTATATACATTGCAAATTTTTAGACATTGATGATAGAATAGTAGGAACTATACCTCCTCTAAAAGAGAATCAGGTAACAAAACCTCGTACATATTCACTCTTCAAACTTCTGTCTATTTTTGCTGTGGTTTTTGTGTCTTTTATAATTAAAGAAAACTAATTGTCCAACATTTCTTACAATAACCTTACAATTTCTTTACCAAGGCATCCTGTACTAAAAATACTCTGTTTTACATAAAAATACTTTATGTAACAAAAAGGGGAAGGGTGAATATAAAAGTAGGTTTTAACAATAGTGAATTGCAGAAACCTTAATCAGCACACATATTCCCTGTTTTATAGTCCACCATCATAGACAAATTTATTCACGTTCCAATTTGTATTTATTTTCTCTGTGTGTCATACACAGGTATATTAATGTCACTGATCAATGAGAAACCAGCTGAAGGTTGTGAAACATAATGCCTTTTCTCAGCAATATTGAACCAAGACTCTCTGAAGAAAAGAGATGGATTATTTCTACATCAAGCTTAAATAAAGAAATGTGGAGCTCCTTCAGGTTGTCTGTGGCTGCAGTTTTATCAGCTTCACAATGTCACCACAAACACATGCTCTAACTCTCTGACCTTTAACAGCTAAAATAAGAATGAAAGTACAGTAAGCATTCTTGATCTAGGATTTCACCTAGCTTGACAAATACTGTGTGCTAAGGGTAGTCTTGTGTCATAGAATAAGATACAGATATTTTGTAATTGGTGATTTGAAAAAATTATATTGGTAAGGTGGCAATAATTCTAAAATTACTGTTTTCCAGGAGCACTAATACAAATTTTTCTATTGCACTTTCTCTTTACAACCACGTTGATGTGGTAAGCTTAAATTTAAACCCTGCAGTCAGACTATAATTTATGATACCAGAAATTATTTGATTAATCATTGGGCCTTTTAATTATTTAATTCTTGAACTTAGTTGGTATCATTTCCCATCAAAACAAATCCCAAATACTGAGAAGGTATGTCTATGTATGTGTTAGCAAAGAATACCAGCAAAAGAACATCAGAGGTAAAAACCCAAACCAAACAAAAATTCAAACCAAACATTAGAAAAAATCCAAAAACACAGCAAAAAAGTCCCAACAAATTCAGTGTCTATGGTTTCATTATTAATCATCAGTATTTTATGAGAAACAAAGAATTTTATCTTTTTCATTTTTAGTCCAGGTCAAGTATTGTAGCATTGAGAAAATATGTCTTTTCAAGGAAATCCTAATAGTTAATGTTTGCCTGGCTACACTAAAAATTGTGCCATAATATCTAGCTTCAAATCCAAATATTATTAAAAAGCCACACTTACTTTAGTAGTTTGAGATTAGTTAAATATCAAAATTCTTAAGTACATGAGAAATATTACCTAGTTTGGTTATTTATTTTAGTGCTCCTAAAATGATCTATTTTTTTTTAAACCAAAATACTAAAAGTACTGTTTTTCCCCTTGCTTAGACTAAAGGCAAGTATACAATAATGCCATTGAAACGTAAATGTTTTAAATTTCTGGTGTTGCATAATTTTGATATCTATATCCCAGTACATAATTGATGTTGTCTTTTGAAACTAATCTAATTGTAGCAGTTAACATTCTTTTCAGGAAAAAATGACCTCTGTTATATGAAATGCTTGTAATCTTCCATCTGTGTTGATGTTTTTCCAAGATACTTCTTTTATATATTCCCAAGATGGACTTTAAAAATTCAGATTTTATAGACCTTTAGAAATTTCTTAATTGAATTTACGCACAAGAGGAATCTGCCAAAGATCTTATACACACATTTCTCTTTTTCTTTTCAGTGAAATGACTTAAATGTCTTAGCTGTGCTAAAGATAGTATCTTTATTTAGGCCAATTCTAAACTAAGGCCATGGAGGTGAATGATTAACTGGTCAGTAGAAAGAAAATAAAACCACTAGCAATTTTATGAAGTTTAAAAATTACCTAAGTAAATTGGATAGCTATACAGGAAATGACTGCAGGCTGATAAACATGAGGTTTAGCTTTCACTTGCATAAGCATCTCATATGGAACATGGTAATTAGCTTTGCAGTGCAGTTCTCTATCCTCTGCCCTCTATAGACTGTCTCTTCCTGTTGACTTACCAATATTGATGAGGTAGTTTTCAGGCACTGCTGAAAGCATTGGTGTCCCACATCCAGGTGAATCAATTGTGATAAGAGTAAATTCCAAAATCAGCAAATTTTTAGTCTGTGAGGATATACAGAACTATAAATTTCTTTATGTCTTTAAGATACAAGGGAGATTTTTAAAAACTTCATTAAGTGGATAAATTGGTAGCATTAGTGTAGGCAGCCATTTCCTCATTCATTTTGATTGTCCATAAGCTGTAATCCTTTTAGGCTATTTAGGCCTTTTTCTAAATGCTTTTTGTACACAGACTTGTTTGTTTAAAATTTTGCATAAGAAATAAGAAATCAGAGTATAATTTAAGTAGTAACTTACAGGAAATAATATGCCCAAGTCTTAAAAAATGAAACTGCAAAAGGCTGATGTGGTATTTAGAATGCCAATTCATAGATGTCACAACACCACTGAACATTCCCTAGGAGTTTTCTACTTTCTACAGTCTAAAATTCAGACTGTGAATTTTATATGAGAGTAATCTGGAAAAGTTTAACAGCAGGAAGATATTTTTCTGTGGTAGACAGAAATGTATAGGTTTGATATCACAATCCACTGCTCAGAGATGCCCAAACCAGTTCTGAATCCATATAACAGTCTCCCCAGCACACTGACACAAACAGATTACCAACATCACATTGCTCTCTGTGATGTCCTCAACTCTGATAAGAATCTATTACAAGTAGTATAAAAAGTTTGAAAGTGAGAAGTCATCCACTAAACTTAATCCCAGACTGCAAGTAAGTACCATGATTCTATAGCTCTAATTTGACTTAGGACGTGACATGTTGACTGTATATTTATCAGCAAATCTTTTCTTAAATTCAAATCTTTTCTTAAATAGAGTGGCTTAGAATTGCACATAGATTTCATAAAAATCAAGATTTTGTGTGCTATGCACTGAATTTTCCCAAAATATTCCAGCCAAATAGCCAGAAAGAACATAGAAAACAACTTGCACTAAGTTTTACTGTTGTTGTTCTGTTGGTTTTGTTGTTGCTGTTGTTATTTATGTGTTACTTTGTTAACACTGGTAAAGCAGTAGAAGTGATACACTCGATTTATAACTGAGCAGCAGCACTATACAAATACCACAAGACTGGATGATTAAATGCATTCTCTTTGTTAGATTGATTTCCCAAAATACTGTGCACAAACTTCAATGTAATATCTTCTGTCCATGTTTACTTAGTATTTAGAGAAATTTTCCATCTTACCCAGTTATCATTAGATATTGAACACACAGAAAAGTGTGATATTTTCATCAATAGGTACGACAAAAGTTCACATATAAAACATTACTGCTGTAGTAGACTGTCTGCCAAACAATTGTATATAACTGATTCATCACCTTATCCTTTCTTTCTTTTTTTTGTTATGTTATGTTTTCTAACAAGCAATACTAAGCCTGCAGAAAAGCAAAAGACAGATGTTTGAGCTTGCACTCTAAAAAATCTAATGGCTCAGGTTAATAACTTGAGCTATGTTTGTGAGAGAAAATTGAAGCCATTCTTTCACTTGGTTTTGATACAGACTGCAAAAGGGAAGGTATTATAAACAATGAACAATCCAGTCCCCCAGTGCATTGCAATTTCAACTCAGAATTTCAACGTGACCTTAAATAAAGCCCACTATTCTCTCATTGTAGAAAACTGTAATGATGTTGGTAAGAAGACATCAAAGACAGTTAAGCCTGCTTTGGTAATAATGAAAGGGAAGTATTGATACAACTTTTCAAAAGCCACATTCTTCAACAGACCTGGCTAAGAACTGACAGCAGCTGGAATTTAATCTGTTTCTTCTTTAGTGAAACAATACTTACAGGATGGGAAGTGTCAAGTGGAAAGCTCTCATTTTCTGAGGACTGCAAGGTTGCTTTGGCAATTCCTGAAATCCCTGTTCCTTTAGCACAACATCAATCATTTCATCTTATTGGAGGTGACACTGTTTCCCAGACAGTAGAGTTTGAACTCTTCTGCCTCATAAAAATAGATCAATTTGTCATTCTTTTAATTATCTCCTCACTAAGTGACTCTGCCTAGTTAAATATGGAGGCCAAACCTCATTTTAAGTAAAACAGGTGTTTCTGTGTGTGTACACATGCATATAAAGTTCCATTCAACCTATTAGGCAAACAAACAAAAAGCCATTACCAAAAAATCTCTGCAGTACATTATATAAGAATTTCTGACTTAGAACAATTTTAAGCTTTTCTTACATTCAGGCTATTTTCTTAAATATTCTTACATTTCTTACATTTTGCCTTTGAAATGGCAAGTTGAGCTCAAACGTATGTAACAGGGTTTAAACCCATTCTTCACATTAACCTAAATTAAACTGTGGCCCTGGAAAGAAATTTCTTCCCTCCTTACTGAATCTAGATGCATCTCTCTTGGTATTTGATATGGATGTTTATCTTGCACTGATTTGAAATATGTTTAGAGTAACACAATTATTTATGTTCCCATTAGTGTTACTGAGAGCTCTTTGTGTAAATCTCACACATGCACATGAAATATTTTTCTGAATGTGCCTTCTTCAAGAATGAAAGAAACTCTAATGGTTTCAGAGAATCTTAGTCTGCTTAAAGGGAATTTTAGTTCTACAAAATCCTTTCCATTTTAAAGACACAAAACCCTAGAAATTCAGCTGAACAGTGCAATAAAAAAATCATTACATTGTTTTGTTTAGATTTATAGCTAAAGGAAAGTGTTCTACCCTTGAGCTCTAGACGCCTTTTTATGTAACTTAAAAAGCAAAATTCTGTTTGTTCTTTGTTTATTGCTTTTATAAGATAACAACCCTAAAGCAAGAGACATAAAATGGCTGTACAAAAATTTTTCCAACTTGTTGCCTTAATAAGAGTCACTTATCTCTGTTTAGCATGAGCTGTGTTCCATAACTCTGGCTAATTTCACAGACTCACCAACCGAGTCGGGTTGGAAGGGACAACAGTGGCTTATCAACCTCCCTGATCAGGCCAGGTCATCCCAGAGCAAATTGCACAGGATTATGTCTGGATGATTCTTGAACATCTCCAGTGAGGGAGATTCCATAACCTCTCTGGGCAATTTGTTCCAGTGCACAGTTATATGCGCAGTAAAGAAATTCCTCCTCATGTTTAGGTGGAACTACATATGCATCAGTTCCTGCCCATTTCTTTATACCTGAATCGCTCTTTAAATATTTATGTTAGTTGGATGTAATTTAAATAATGTCATGGTTGTTACAGCTCCATCAACAAATTCTAGAACAAAGCAGAAGGAAAGTGACATGAAAGGGAACTGCGTTACTCTTAATTCTTGCCCTATTTGTTTACCTTTTAATCATTGTAAATAAGTCAGAAAGGTGCTGCCCAAAATGGCCTTGAAGCTGTTTTTGCTGCTGCTGGAGGGAGCATACCATTCCATACCATTTGCCAAAAGGCGTAGTCTGTGTATGCAAACCTGAGTTAGTTCAGACACTGCAGCCCTCATTTTTTATCCCATTCCCTGTCATGTTGTTGCTGTAGTCAGGTATTAGGGTCTGTTTTATCAGGAGAGAAACTTTTTTTCCTGCATGTTTAATAAATTCTGGAGGAAAGAAATCTCCTTGTCGCATTTTCATAAGGTCTTTCTGCTGACTCTGAGAAAACCTTCTTCCTACATCCTTTTCCAGACAGTGGTTTTCCAATCTAGGGATGTCCCTTAGATCTGCTCCATTTTCAGCTCCTTAACTCTTAGCTTGTGTACTGTAATCATTTAAATGCATTACTAAATAGAAACCATTATAAAATATTCGAAACTCATCTCTATACATTTGCATATTATCCCAGGTGTTCAAGACCATGCTGGATGGAGCTCTGAGCAACCTGGTCAGGTAAAAGGTATCCTTGCCAGCAGCAAGAGGCTTGAATTTAGATGGTATCTAAGGTCCCTTCCAATCCAGGTTATTCTATGAAAATTGAAAAAGAAGGCAAGAAAAAAATTAATCTGTCACCCAACTACATGGCTTATTCTTCAGCAGATAAGTAGCTCCAGCTTGGTATGTACACTTGCTATGTTTTTCTCTGTTTACTAGATAGTCATAGCAGGAATAGTTCAATATGACTGTTTGATAGAACATATTCTGAGAAGAATTTCCTGATCTGGATGGAGTTAAAGCTGGGGTTGAAGTCAACTCACTAGTGAAGTGATCTCCCCACCAGTTGATTTTCCTGTTCACTACCACTGCTATCAATATGGGTACATCCTACTCTTTAATCCTGACCCATAAATTCTCTGTTGGTTATGAATAGTCTTCTGTTCTCTGAAAAAGAAAGAAAATGTTGTCATCTTAAGTACCTTTTATTATTTGTTAATGTTGTTTCATTACCAATCAGTTAAAATCCTAAGAGAACAACTTTGCATGGTTAGGTTTCTAGAATGAGGAAGAGCATGAGGAATTATCATGATAGATAATCCTATCAGAATTACATGATGAAGAGTTATTTATTTTATGTGCATTGTCATAAGTAGGCCATGTAAGAAACAGATAATAGAATGACTCTTCACTGAAAAACACCCTGGATTGAAGATTTAATATTTCCTGTGCCTGTGAGTATCTACATATAGTCTGTGGAAGCCTTGCTGTCTTGTAGGGAAAATCATTTGTTATGTTGTTTTAGTGTCTTTATTCTTATCTCTATTTTTTTCAACATTAGCACTCACAAAAATTAGCTATACAAGAGGAGAGAGGGGAAAAAGATTATTGAATTTCAAACACTCAAAAGAGTTATTTATCTTCATGCAAACATTTTAATTTCTTTACTATGACTGACCAGAAAATTACTAGTAAAACAATCACAGTTAGAAATTTCTGTTCTTGACAAACTGGAATTCAAAACAAGATTTCGTACCAAAGAATCAGGTAGTCACAGATTCATCAAGGTTGAAAGAGATCTTCAAGATCATCTGCTCCCACCACCTATCCAGCATAACCCTGATCAATCCTAAACTATATCCTCAAGTGCCACAAGATGCCTTTTGAACACTTCCAGATATAGTAATCTCATAATAATTATGAAAGCATCTGATAGCCATAACCACTGTATAGTATTTTTTAAAAAACCTAGCCAATATTTCAAAATGCAGATAATTTCTAGTATAATGGTATAAAAATGACTAATTGCATTAATTTAAAGTCTCTTCTTTTTTGACAGAAAATAACAAAAATTACTGAAAAGGAAAGAAATGAATTGAAAACATTCTAATAATCTGTTACCAATACACTAGTTTCAACAGCACCATTCCTAGAAACTAGCAACCTATACTTTTTGACTTTTTTTTGTTTCTAAATGGAAAAATACATATCTACCTGTCAAATGGACAATTTTTTTTTTACAATGACGAAGAAAGAAATTGATTGGAATGATTGAATGCATATTGTCTTTTCCATACAATAAATTCTTTCCTTCCTTCTCATCTTGCAAGCCTTCTTTATCTTTTCTATGTGAAAAAAAAAGAAAAAGATTACTGTTAGGATAAATTCATTTAAATTTAAATTCCCAAGTTCAATTTGAGAGAGATGTTCTATTTAAGCTCATGAGTATATAACTACGTTAATTTCCTTACTAAAGCATTTTTATAACTACAAATAACTAAGTGATCTATAAACTGTATGTTGTATATTTTCTTTCCATTGAAGTCCTAAGACACTTTTTGTACATGAGTGATTAAATGTGATATTTAATTTTTAATACATTTTGAGACTGTGTGGCATTCACACACTTAGAGTACTAGCTGGTATTTTATTCATTAAACAACTTAGCAAGGAGTACTGAAAAGTGTTAGTGTTTATTGAGTGCTTTAAAGCAGAAAAACTAGTATTACTTGAGGACTTTCTGATCTGTTCTATTTCTTAGTAATGTGTAAATATGACTTTTTGATCATTTGTTTGGGTTTATTAGGATGAATGGAAGCACAGGTCCCTTAGTAACGTTTCAGCAGTCAAACTCACATTTTGCTTTTTTTTTACCAGAGACTGCCTTATAGTTATCCTTATGTAAAAATGGAAAAATCTTTTTCATCCTGCTCTCAAACCTGACCCTGATAGCCTCTTACCTGATATTATAGGTAACCCGATTAAGGTGTTGGAGGTTACAGTTCTCTATCACTTTATTTTAGGAGGTTTAGAATGATTCCTTTTATTGCCTTGCTCGAAGAGTTTTTTGTCATATACAACATATAAGTTCAAATTTTTGTTCAGTTTTTACATATTGCAGAGAAAAAAAATCCTGTAAATATGGCTAGACAAGATGTCTGTTCTCAATATCTCAAATTTTTCAAGTCCCTGTCTCATGTAATGAATAATCAGAATGAAATAAAATTATTTTATTATATTTCTAAGAAAATTTTACTCTTCTAAATAATTATGGAATGGAATTACATTTTTTGGTAAGGTCAGCTCAATCATTTTTGCAGATGATTTTCACTTTTTATATAATGATTATAGGAAACATGTACCAGCTGGGTTGCGTTCTGATAAGTGGGGGTAGCATGAACCAAATCTACCTAAATCCATCTAAATTAACATATTCTATTTTGATGTTAGACAAAGTTGTGTTGAGTGGAACATAAGTAAGAGAAAAATATTATTCTAGACATTTGTCCCATAACAATCCTCTCTATACCTTCAGGAACAGTAAAAAAGTTTCCTAACTTTTTGAGGAATTGTTCCTTGAGCTTTTAGATGAAGTAGGAGGTAAGACTTTCAGTACAGTCTAACTTAAAGTTCTGCCAGCTGTAACCCCTGTGTGTATATCCTTGAATGAAATCTATAATTGCACCATCTTCATATCAGAAATCACACTACCACAAGTTCTGGAGCTTTATAATAATCCTAGGATCTTCCATCTATACTTTAATCTTCCCAGGAGGAGATAAGAGATATGGAACACTGAAAGGAAAGTCTGAATGTGATATGCTCCAAAACTATGGAGCATCCAGAGGTACAACAGAGATGATAGAAGTGTTTATGTGTAAAAATACACTATATGCGCACATCAGTTAAAGTTTAGATTTTCAGAAGGGAAAGGTATCTTGGTGATGGATATCAATGCTTTAAAGAGCATAGCTGGTCATCCAAATTTACAAGAATACCTGAACTCAGTTTTGACTTTACCAAAAAGACATACATAGAAGGTACAATAAAAGCTACAACTCTCTACCTTTTAGTTTAACGGCCACATCTTTAATTTTCTCCTTATCAAATGAAATTACAATCCCTTTAGCTTTTATTTTTAATATAGTATAAAATAAGGACTGGTACCACAAACCTGCCACATACAGTTATATGCCATTCAGTCCAAATAAATTGTACACATAACTAGGTATCTTCTACACAAATTTATTAGTAAAAGAGTAGAAACAAAGAAGTCTTTCAGAAGTGGCATAAAGCAAATAATCACACTTAACCAAAGCCTTTATCCAATACTATTAAGCTCGAATTACTTCTGTTTTGAATAAGCAGATAGGCCAAAATTTCCCAGATGTTGAAAGATGGAGAGGTTCTACTCAGGGTGTGTATAATATATGTGTCTGTCTCTTGATATGTATGAACTTATTGCATGTTTTTCCAAATTCCTTTCTGCTATTATAAATAATTTTGTTATTTCTAGCCAAAGGAAAAAGTAAAGGCCAATAATAACAAAGTGCTGAGCTGGTGAAATTAAAAGCTAGTCGGTAGGATTGCTCCTCAGCCTGTTAGAATCTTTGTTCTTAAATTCAGCCAAACATCCTAAATCAATTTTATCAGATTTCTCAATGGATAATGTTCTTAATTCCTTTTGGATGTGCTGATAGATTGCACATTCTTTCTCAGTTGTACCTGATTTGTGGAAGCCACTTCTTTGGGTGTTGGTTCTGGTATGTTACTGTTTTGTCCCTTTCAGATAGAAACTGTCAGATAGAAACTGTCATGAGTAATTTCCACAGGAGGAAGTCAGAAATTAAGGAGATAATTACAGACACATTTTGATGCTCATTTAACTACTCACTACAACAAAGATATATGCATTTCTTGTAATATATATCAAGTTGAAGAATAATATTTGTTTCATGAAAATTTTGCAAGTGTTTTGATATATATATATATAGATAGATAGATATAGATATAGATGATATATAACTTTTATATGTTTTAGGAATCAGAACTGAAAAAACTATAGCTGGTCAGAGAACACATACATACATATACCATGCTAGTACAAGGATTAGTATGGGGTTTATGCATCCCAGTTCCACACAAGAAAGATATTTACAGTTTAGGCAAAATAAAAAGTTTAAAGTGTTTTAAAAAGTTTAAAATACATATCCAGTATTCAAAATCAGTGATGACTATCTGACACATTCTAGGACCCAGAAATGCTTGTGTTCATGTTGCCTTTGACTAAAGACTTCTAAAACTGACATCCAATATCTGCCTTTCATAAGTGATTTTGGATTTTCCTTTGTTTTGTTAGCTACACATAAGGATTAAAAAAGTTTTCCATTCCCCATGACTTTGGTACCTTTCTGGGGGAATTTCTTTCCCATGAAAAACCATAAAAACATTCAGAAGTGATTTCTAAGTAGAGCATGAAGCCACCAGGCCTTTCTGATTTTTGCTTTTCCCTAAACTGTTGTTAGGGCTCCAGTGTTCACTGCCATGTTTTGACACCAGATTGTTCTAGGATAAGTCACTGAAACAATTACGCATTTATTCCTGATATTTAGAGTGCTCCTTTAATAATTCCTGTATACAAAGAAGGAATCCAGGGAAGACGACATACGAGGAAAGACAGCTTAATATCTAGTTTTATTGTCAGTATGGATTTAGTAAAGAAATGGCAGCCACTGGAGTAGAAAGCCATTCAATTGTAAACCAAGAATCAGCCACTTTAATAAGTAAATAATGTGTATTTTAGCTTAAGTAAAGAACGAATACAGGAGAATAATAAAAATAGCTAAAAGTAGTAAAAATAGGAAAACTACTTAATACCCATTTACCTTCAAAGCAGATCAAAGCAGCCTGTAGGTAGTCATGTGGAAGTGTAATCAGAAAAGAAAGCCAGAAATGGAAATGGTCATGATCACATTTCTACCTGTATCTTCCTCCTTTGTCCGTATATATCAACTCAAAATGCAGAAGCAGCAATCTATGTCTGGTTCATGTGGCTTAGATGCACCAAAGTTGCCTAATCCTGGCTTTGACATATTTTGAGTATCTCCAGATTATGATCTCATGAACTCTTACCCTGCATGGAGGTTTCTATGTGAAGGTGTAGTGGGTTGACCTTGGTTGGATGCCAGATACCCACCAAAGCTTCTCTATCACTCCCACACACAACTGGATTGGGGAGAGAAGGTATAATGAAGGGTTCATGGGTTGAGATAAGGACAGAGAGAGATCACTCACCACATACCGGTACAGGCAAAACAGGCTCAACTTAAGAGATATGAAAGTAATTGATTACAAACAAAATCAGAGCAGGATAATGAGAAGTAAAATAAACCCCTTAAAAACACTTTTCTCACATTCCTTCCTCCTTCCCATCTCTACCTCCTACCCTTCAGTGGTGCAAGGAGATGGGGAATAGGGGTTATGGTCAGTTCATCACATGTTGTTCCTGCCATTGCTCAGGGAGGGGAGTCCCTACCCTGCTTCAGCATGGGGTGCCTCCCATGGGATGCAGCTCTCTATGGTCTGCTTCAGTATTAGTCCATCCCATGTGCAACAGTTTTCCAAAAATTGCTGAAAACTGAGTCACTCTTTTAGAGGGTACAGTCCTCTACACACAACCTGCTCTAGCATGGGTCCCCCACAATGTTACAGGCCCTAAGAGGAAATCTGTGCAAGTGTGGGCTCCTCTGTCCATGGGTCTGCAGGTGCCTGCATGGATCCTGTTCCAGCATGGGCTCCAGTGGGTTCACAGCCTCCTCTCAGGCATCCACCTGCTCTTGTGTGGCCTCTTCCACAGGCTACAGATGGATCTCTCCATTCTCTCCATGGACTGGAGGGTGACAGCCTTCTTGACCATGGTCTTCACCATGGTCTGCAGGGGAATCTCAGCTCTGGTGCCTGGAGCATCTCCTTCACCACCTTCTCCACTGTCCTTGATGTCTGCAGAGCTGTTCCTCTCTCATGTGTTCTCACCCTGCTTCCCTGTGGCTGCAATTACATCTGCACAATACCTTTTTTTCCTTCTTAAATTTCTAATCACAGAGGCATTAACACCATGTTCGATTTGCCCAGCTTTGGCCAGAGCCTATTTGTTCTGGAGTCAGGTGGCATTGTCTCTACTGTAGGAAGCTTCTGGAATCTTCTCACCAAAGCCACCCCCTGTAGCCCTCCTGCTGAAAAAACCTGGCCATGCAAAGCCAATACAGAAGGGAACTTTTCAAAATTTGGATGCGGTTCAGGATCTCTCTGTATGACAATACCTGCCCCCAACATAGAAAACCAACCTAATATCAGGATTCATGCATTCAGGTAACCTTAAAGGACGTGTTTATGCTTAGCTTTGGCCATAAGCCATAGTTACCTATATCTCAACCTTGCCTACACATGGAAATTAAAAAAAAAAAGACATTTCAGATTTCAAAAATTGTTGGACATGGAATTTCTCTTCATGGGCTACCTGTCTGATTTAGTAGAAAAGTCCTTTATCAAGTTCTTAATGCAATTCACTGTCACTGTTCAAGTCCTGGGGGCAACATAAACACAAATCTTCTCTGGGACTTCTTGCCCCTATCATGTAGGGTCTGTGTCCTTACCTTCTTTTTCTGATAGAAGTCTATTTTTCTGATTTCTTTCTCAGTCAGAAGAGTGCAGTACTTTTCCCTCTTAAACATCACTACAGGTAGAATCCAGAGTGAGAAGATAAGTGGGAAGAGTAGTTTAGCAGAAGGAATATTAAGAGTGAAGTCAGGGAAGATCTTCAATGTGCACTACCTTGGATTGCTTGATGTGCACTATCTTGCTATTTACTGATACCATCTTTATGTAAAAAAATCTGCACATTTTCAAATTGTCTTGCTTCATGAACATGTTTTCTTAACAATAATACAGTTTAAAAGTTTCCCCAAAATTTTTTTTTATGTTCTTGAAAACTGACATAAAACAATTTTGCTACATTGCAGAGACTTCAACAGTTAGTACCTATGACTGGGCATTGATTTACAAACATATTTCTTCCATCTTCTCCAGGCATATAAATTTGTGTATGACTTTTGGCTTTGAAAGCATCTTATTTATAACATATATGTTCACATCTAATACCCAAATTTGAGGGACAGTGAAATTTAATGTATCAATGTCTGTCTCTCATAATTTGATTCGTCTCAAATACCAGTTCAGAGCTAAACTATCTACTGCCATCATTCCTTCTACTACCTAAATATTAAAACAAACATGGTAATTTGTATGGTTTTCCCACTGGATAAATGCCAGACTGCTTCAGATAATCCCAGCAACTAACATTTTTATCCCTAGCACTGAAAAAGTTGAGAAAAAGCTCATACAAAATTTTTTGGTTTTTCTAAGGGATTTCTAAAGCTTACACCTACTATACAGATGACAGGGGTTAGACACCAGCAGTAAATGGAGTAAGTCCTGACAGAACAGATGCATCAGCTTCTCCATAGTGATAGCACTACTTGTGCAGCACATGACAACATTAAAATGAAAGACATACCTATAAAAAGACCAAAAAAAATATTTCTTTGAACAACCAGCTCTGGTTAGATGGAACTTCTTGGATGTTTCTCTTTTTTTTTTTAACCTGCAAACTAGTAAATTTCTATCTTCTTTCCCTACAATTATTAAGATGGGATGGTCCTATGACTTTTTTTCTAACACAAATGTTTCTTGTTTGTGTAAAACAGGCATCTTTAAATGATTATTCTCCAGACATGACACCTCTTCTTCACTGTTCTCATAAGACTGAGTGTGACCAAATGATCAATTATCAACAGCAAAATGTTCTCATGTGCATTCAAGCCACTTGAAGTAGATATAATATCACTGGATACAGTATCACTGGATAGAAGATCTCTAGAAGTCCAAAGATTTTTTTGCAAGTTTGAACACCTAGAAACTCAATCTACTTGAGTTAGCTGCTTTGCCTGGCAGTTTAGTAAGGAATCTCAAGAACTCTAACAAGTTATTATGAGAATTAGTCAATATTCTTTTAATTACATCTCTATATCTATATCTATATTATAAAAATAGATATGCAGTTTTGCAGGTTTCAAAAATTTCAGGAGAATGGAGAATGCATGACTTGAAGAGCCAAATACTTTCCGTAAGGATGCATAGCAATGATTGCCCACACTACTGGGAAGAATGATTCAGAATCAGCTCACAGTCATAGTTCTGAATCATACCTTGGAAGTCCATAACATCCTAAGTCCAAAAATCCTAGAAAAGTCAGTAAGAAGAGAGAAAAAAAAATATCCAAAGGGGAAAAAAACCAACCAAAACCAAACCAAAAAATGCATATAGAAAAATAAGTATAAAGGGAGAGTTTTCACCTATATACATCATGTTCCATGTTTATCTCCCCTTTTTTGTTTTCTATAGTTCTTTGTATTTTTTTTTCTCCTAACCCACCTTGTCTCTTCTGTCAGCAAGCATTTACTCTAATCTCTTGCATTAAAACGTGACCCCCATTCTTTCTGAGGGCTTCCTTGCTTTTTCTGCCTTCTTTTAACTTTCTTTTTCTATTTCCTTTTCTTTCTTTCTCTGCTTAATCTCTAGCCAACAACCTTACAAGCCACCCAACTGTGTATATTCCTCACTTTGAATTCACTGTAGCTGGAATACTTCCCAGAAGCTGTGGGTGTATAGATGTGTTTATAGAAAGGAAAGGAGTGAATGAGATTGGTATGTTTTAGAAGAAATGCCAATTCTTTTTCCATTATTTTAGTGTCCTGTATCAGAGACAATAAGAATCAGCTTTCTTTAACAAATGGGAAGCCATAGGGTTACTGAGATCTCCAGCATGAAAATAAAGTGTGTAACTGATCTTTCACTTTTAGCTAATAATTACTTTGCACACCACAGAAGCTTGCAATCAACTTACTGTGCAATGAGATTATTCAAAACTTCTTGCTTGCCTCTTTGTTGCCTGAAACATGTTCATTCACATCTATCAATTTATGTTTTAAAATAGTGAACTCAAAAAAAAAAAAAATTGGCATGTGGGTGTTTAAAAAGAAAAAATCTGTGGCTTTTGCCGACCACCCAACTGTTTAATAGCAAAATACCTACTTAAAAGTTTGCTCTTCTCAAACCTGAACTTCAATTGTTTCTCACATTTGGTCTTACCATGGAAGTAACAATAAAACTAGGGAAGGGGGACTGTCTGCTCTATGACGTGATCTAGGGAATAAGGCCAGCCATCAAATACCCTCATTTGTCCAAATACCGGAGACATTTGCACTTCTCCTCATAAATTATGATAAAGTAGATGCTGACAGAGCAACATGGGAAGGGATCTCCTATTGTTTAGGGGATATTTTAAGTGTTGTGTGAAATTCAATCAGCAATGCCAGTTCCATAGTGAATTCCATTTTCAAATAATAATTTTATTTCTTAAAATGGCCTCTTTCATTGATGCCAGTAGCTGGAAAGCAAGTAATTCTAAGATAAAAACAGTTATTTAGGATTTTGCATTTACTTGGAAAACTGAAAATCTCAAAATGCTACCTGCAATCCAGCCATTAAGTTGTGTCACTTCTGCATGCGTATGTTTGGTTTTCCTTTGCTACTCTTTCCATGTTAATGTGTGCAATTTGTTTACATTTTTTAATTTGAAAATCATTGCAATTTAAGATCACTGTAAGAGATAGCAACAGATTTCCAACATTTGTAGCAAGTTTTTTCCATAAGCATTACTTAGTTGCAAAGAAATGGCAGGTGTAATATGAATTATGTGATATAAATCTAAACTCATGAAAAGAAGCAACACGATCCCAGAAATATTATTTTCTCTAAGTAAATTAAATTGTTGTTAAACAATCTTGGCTTTTAACACAGTAATACCTTCCATTTATTTCCCTTGAAAAACCTTTATTACCATTATTACCCTTGAAAAACTACTCTGGGAGCAAGGCTGTTCAAAGTGATTCATATTTAACCCCATGAAATCACCATCTAAGAGACATAGTAAATGTAAATATAGTTAAAAAAAAAGTTTACCTGAAAAATATTGAACTGACTGTAAACCGCATAATTTTCTAATTTCCCAGTGTATACATATAAGTAATTTACGCATTCATTCACTGAAATTGGTGTTTAATTGCAATACTTCCTTAATTATTGTTACATACACACATATTTAGAGGGAAAAGGCAATGAATTTCTATAACAAGAGTTTAGAAAAGACTGTTAGCTTTTTGCCTGTTTGCTTGTTTTCCAGATGAATTCAAGTTCAGGTTCAGCTGAACTAGAGCCTTTCTGATTTAGATAAACAACCATTCAATATCAAGCTGAGTTCATCCCCACCATTTTTAAAATCTTTACACTGACAGAAGGAAATATATTTGTGATATTGTTAGCAGCTGAGTTTGTGTCAAAAAGGTTTCTGTAACTAGTACTTACAAGGAGAAAATTAGATTCATTCATTTGTATCATTTGATATGAGAAAGTGGTGATAACAGAGAGCAAATATCACAAGTCATATATTTTGAACCTGCTCTGTTGTCATGAGACTGAAGCTCAAATTAGGGCATGGCCATGTAAGGGCTTGGATTTTATCTTAAATATTAAAACAATAGTATTTACTAGATAAGCACATCAGAAGTCACAGGCTGAATAAAAAAACCAAACACAAAAACAGTGTAAAAGGAAATCACACAACCAATTAAAACCAGGAAAATAAAAGGAAATGAATACTCATGGTTCATGTAAGCATGATAATTAATTAGTTAGTTAAATTAAAAGATAGGTACCAGGAATTATCAATATTAACACTTTCATAAACATATTTTATGCAGTAGGACTAGAAATGGATGTTTATGGCAAAAGTTTTATTTTATTATTTACTAAGCGTATTTCAAATTTCTAAAATTTGTTAGTTTCACTAACATTACATAATTCAAGCTTACCTACTTCATATTGAATCTTTGGAGTGAGAAAACCTGAAAATGCCAATTCAACACTCCCTAGAATTGCTGGCATGGACAAGATAACTGGAGCCAATTGGTACAGCTCTTGCCTTGGTATTTTTGAATCTTTCAGTGCTTCAGTATAGTTTTTATCTCTCCTCAACAGCAGCCCTTGCAAATGAATATATAAATAGTCCGTTTTTCTTTGGCTGGCTGTCAGAAAAAGATGAGTACTATTTTGAACAAGTTTTTTGAGCTGGGAAGATTTTAAATCAGCTTGTTTTCTGTATCAGTAAGAATCAGAATAATTTTGTTCTGTACTGTGTCACGGTTGACCGTTTTCCATTTGACATTTCACGTTGACAACTTCTCTTCAGTTTGTAAATTTCTGAGAATAGCAGCTAAAGCAAATATCTTGCAGTCTTGCCTTCTAAATTATTTTTCATAATTTTCCACACTTTCCACTCAAATCCTGTTGACCTTGATGCTGATTTTGTGTTTTCCAGATGTCAGTTCAGCCTGTTTGAAGATCTCTGTAGAAGATCTCTGATACTAAAGCATTTTGAAATTGCTGATTTGTCAGACTGCACAGCAGCTGTTGGTTTCTGTCAGCTGCCAGAACCTGTATCACTTTATATTCACTCACCTGAAGATCTTGCCATGGTCTTGGCAAGAATCCTACAGTTCTAAACCTTTTTCCAACAGGCTGTAAATTTAATGCAATCTACTAGATCACTCTATCATAGTTTCCTACTATTTATTTCTATGTAGTTCTTGAGCATACCTAATGTTTTTACCACAAAGCAAGCAATTGCCCCTCATTTCTTCATGTTATTGGTTACTAGCTTCAAAGATATCAAGAAGAACTGAACTGAATTCAGAAGGAACATCTTCTGTCTCTTTCAATTTTTTCATCATGCCATTTTCTTTTCTATTTTATAGGTCTTTCTGGATTTTCCCTTTCTTTCTGTGGCAAATAAGATGGTCCTTTGCTGACCTTTAGCCTTAGAAGAAAATCACACTGTTTTCACAATGACTTTTCCATGTCTTGTTTTACAGAATACGGCTGAATGTGATGAATATCATCTTATAAAGTTCAACAAATGTTCCAAACACTTAGACATATGTTATTCCCATTGCAATAGTCTTCAGAATAATTTACCATAAGCAATGAAGTAGGTATTTATTTTGAGTATCAATGTATAAGCTGGTCACAGATTTTGCCCTTGAAAAATGATCCCATTTCTTCAGAATTCATCCCATATCACACCGTGTATGTCAGCTACAGCTTTAGCAACATGCAGCAAAATTCAGATACTGATTGAGACAGGTTTGTGTATCTGTAGTGTTGGCATCCCCATATCAAATAGGGCTCGATCCAGTTGCCCACATTTCCAGAACCAGCTCAGCTGCCCTGCTCTGTCCTGGCCTTTAACTGTTGCTCGAGGAAGTTTGCTGTAAAAATCACAAATATCACTATGATCCAGTGCTTAAAATTTTGGAAGCAAAACTTCAGGACATGCTACCAATATGTCCGACAGAAAGAAAAAGAAGAAATAAGAATAATGAATACTATATAACTGGGCAATTAAATGGTATTATAGTGCCAGAACCTTAGGATTTAAAAGTTTAATTTTTTAGGTTGGTTTTGTTTGGGGTTTTCTGTTTGCTTTATGAGAGCTCTTTTTATATGTTTTTAATGCCATAATAAAAACAGTTCTCAAAAACTAGAACAGACTGGACAGACTCAAATTAGCCTCCTATCATTATTATCTCAGAAAAATAGGGGACATAGATTTTTTAAGGCATTCCAGTTTTATTGTTAAAAAAATGAATGCTCAGCCTCATGGACCAGCCTATATAAAAAAAGCTTAAGAACAGATTAAACTATGTATATGTGTCCAAAGTCTGTGTCTAGATTCCAAGGAATCCTCTGGCTTGAGTGTGGTGCTCAAAGCCCTTTCTGCTTATCCCCTAATACCATGTTTCACACTTCTAGAAAGCATAACCATGCCCATGCATGCCTAATCATTTCCTGTACTCTACAGACCATATCAGGTCCTGCCAGAATCAACCTCCTAATTCTCTGGTTTTCCCAGGTTGCCCGAGCACAAGCAAGAGGAAAAAGAGACTTGAAAATGTACAGAAACTAACCATGAAATGCTTTAAGGAGCAAAAATAGCATTTTGAATGATGCACAACAATTTTTGGAGGACATATGTCAGATGGTTTCTTTGTGAAGTTCCTTCCTGTGCAGACAGACATTACCAGCATTATAAAACATGTAAATCTTCTCCAAGTCCTCAGAAAACAGTTAAACAAATGTAGGTGCTGCCTATTCCCCATGCCAGACCTTTGTGTGGGAAGGAATTCCACCATGGAGAGGGAAGTACTGACTGATGTTTACTTACAGCCTCATGCTACACTGGGAAAATAGAGTGACAACTTTATAATCTGAATGGGAGCTGACAAAACAACAAATGAGTGACTAGAAAGTTTTTTTCATCTTAAAATCATGGCAAGGTGGCAACAAAGACATTCAATAAAAGAAACCCAACAAACGGTGAACACCAAAAATATATTTATTTAAGATTGAAGACATGATTAAAACAAATGTCAGGCAAAACTGCACAAACAAGAAAGATTTTTAATAATTCCACTTCTTTTCAATTGCAATCAACTATATTTAATCATTATTTATGATGTTTCTTCAGATCTTTTTGTTATTATCCACCCTGTAACTCCTTTAAGTAAAAATAAATAATATTTACCTTAGCAAGTATCTTAATATCCAGATTTCACAGAAACCCACCTGCAGCTTTCCAGGAACCTCAAGCCACAGACCGAATGTAATTCACTTATACTGTTTTCCAATACACAGTATTCCCTTCTTTTTCTATTCTAATCCACTAGAAATAATTTCAAGCTTCATTAAAGGCAAATATTAGCCTTTATTATTTAATTTATTAAATTATTGAAATTTTGTTATATTTCTTGATACCTGTCCCAGTGCAACCTGCCTGTTTTATTTCCTACTTCATATTATTTCCCATTTATCTCTACACCTCCATAGATAATATTTTACCAATAATGGCTTGAAATTTCAAGCCTTAAAATACTTGCTTTGAAACTATTTAACTGCAATGTAACTTGTTTCAGGAAAAAAAAACACCAAAGACAACTGTGAATTTTCCTGTTAAGCTCTCATATTGTAATCATGGCATTAATGTGGCCATTCATGAAGTGGAGGTATCAGACAGAGCCTGTGTTTTTGAACTTTATTTATGAAACACAATTTTGTGGTTTTGTATATGTTTTGGCTTTCTTTGGAAGAGTAATAAGTACATGTTCACTGCAGATTTATGATTTTGAATTTTTTGAAGGGAAAAGAAACCAGACAGAAACAGTGTTAATACTCATGGCTCAAATAACAAAAAATGGGATTTCTCAATGTAAATGGATGACTTACTGACTTTTCTCAGAAGGGATTTTGCAACAATTTGTTTTCATGTATTTTTTTCCTCATTCCAAGAAAATGTCTTAGTTCTTTAGATATTGCCCCCCACAATTGTTTCCCGTACATACTATGTAGCATTTTACTAGATTTCAGATCTATACATTTGAATTTAGCTTTTCTCTTGCACTTGATCCAAGAGGGAAACACATTCTATTTATTGGAAGAGACAATATCTTTTAAATAAAGGGAGGGGTCACAGAAAATATAGTTATCTGGAAGAAATCAAAGCTACTTATTCAAGAACAGACATTTTTCCCTAGGAAAATTAATAACTTTAACAGTCAATATAAGTTTTTTTTTTGTTTTCAGATTTTATGCAGACTGAAATTTCCTATAGATCCTTTAAAAGTCCAGAAAGATGTAGTACTTCAAATATTTTTATAACAAGTTTCCTATCCATTTTGAAATGAAATATGGTTAAAATAGGGTTTCATGGAACCACGGTGATTCCATGTCTTTTCTGAAGTAACATGTAAGAGTATGAGGAGAAGCAGAGATTCAGGAGGCAATGCTTAGGAGCACTGAGTCATGTTTCAACTCCACAGTAGGACTGAATAGCCTACTTGCCTCAAGTTCAGGTGAACAAGATCTGAACATCTACAACCCACTGTAAATTCAAATTCTACTAATTTCTAAGTCTCAGTCCTTTCTCACTCTCTCTAGACATTTTCAGACATCTCTGTTCAGAAGAACTGGACATGAATAAACCCTTTTCACTATACTTTTGTAAAGATTTATGTGCTTTGACTGTGTTGTGGTTTTGGGTGACAAATCTGAACTAAAATTCATGAAATATCATTATTTTAGTGACAAGAACACAGAATTAGGAGTTTCATGGATAGGTTATTTATAAGCAGAAGTCTGCATAAGGAAAATTATATCCTGGTGATTTATTTCCTTCTTGCTTCTAAAGGGATTGAGATGTGTCTTTAAATTGAAATCTACTGCCAGCCGTAGCTCAAACCAACAAATCTGTAATCAGACAAATGATGGTCAGTACCTCCTGCTTTGACCCAGTAGTCTTTCACCATTTTCATATTTAGAAATAAAATCATTTAAAGAGAATTTAAGCTTCAGTGTATCAAAATATTGATTGTCGATGAAGTAGCCCTGAAGAACAAGTTACCACTTGGTAGCGTTGTTAAATTTTTGTTGGAAGAATTTTGAACCCAAGCCAACATCTTTAACAAAACCAAGAAATCTTGAAAATAGTTAAATTTAAACAAAGATTTACTTGCATCAATGGGTAAAAATCGTTACTCAGATGGTGTGTACGAAAAATCTGATTTGACTCAGGCTTCAGAAAACTGGTACATGTATTATGGAACAGTTTAAATAACATATACAGTGCTTGTTTACCTCTCATCAACAAAATATCAATCAAAATTACTTGCAGATGGATTTATCTCCAGGTTATTATAGATTTTTTAAAACCAGAATAGATTACAAGATTGGTACTAATTTTATTTTCTCATTTGTAGCACTGAGATCCTGATACATATTTTATAATAAAAATGAGGCATCCTAATGGAAAGTATGATATAAATGTATATTGTGGTTCAGTTGATGAACTGTATAAATTATTTACTCAGAAAAAAAAATAATACTGGAAAATAACATTATTATATATAAATTGCATACCATTATGCAGAAAAAAACTTCTCAGGCCAGTTATTGACAGATCTGAAATTTGGTCTGGTAACACAGTCCTTTGAGAAGAAGACACTCCAAAATTGAAGCAACCCTCTCAGCCCTTATAAGTAAACTTAAAAGCACATATTAGAAGCTAATATTGAAAATTTGCATAAGTTCACCAAAACGCCTGAGAAATCCAGAGGTATGAGATCAAAATGTGTGAGCATTCACTTTCTATTTAGCATCGATCAGTCTGTGGTTACGTGTTTGTAACACTCAGAAGGTGAGATCTAAAAAGTAGTGCATGCACATTATTTCTTTAAATTTACTATGAAATCATTGTTTGATTAGTAGCATTATACATTCCAACTGAATTCTATCATAAAATTTCTATTTATTGACCTAATTCTGCCGGTGAGGGTTTATTTTGTTTTATATTTGGAAGAGACACAGTGATAATTTCTGTATTTAATATTTTCAATTACTTGAATTGTGTAAGTCTGGCTATCAGGTCAAAAAAATGAGGGAAGGTGAAGTGTGAAAAATTGCCATCTTTCACAGCTTTAAAATGTTGGCTCTGTTGTCTGGCATAATTAAGTCAACAGTCTGCTGGTCTGCTTCCAGGCACTTTGACAACTGTTCTCTCACTGCCATCAGTAAATTAATAGGACTGTGCTTTTCCCAAGGGGCACTGTATGCAGAATGAGAATTTTCTTGTCCTTTGGTCTGCTGCTGGTGAAGTGGTGATGGGCAGCAGTGCTCAGTGGGTAGGAGCTGTCAGGTCATTTGCTCTATTATAGTTGGACCATTCACACTATTTCAGTTAGATGTGATAACACTTACACCCGTTATCATCAGAGGTTTATTGTGTCCCAACTGTTAGCACGGTCTCTAAGGTAATAGACCACAGCTGTGAAGTGAATTCTTTTGTCGCAGAGCAAGAAGAGAAAAGAGTCTTTTCAGGCATTTGCAAGTTGGGAGTGTTAGAGCTGCTTAATATTCACTAGGGTTCTATACAGGCTTGTAAGTTTTTGATAAAATTATATATTTCAGTTTTGTCTCATACAAAAGTTTTTCATCCCTGGAAGTTTGGAGGTTTCTTTGGTGGGTTTGTTTGCGGTTTGGTTTATTTATTTGTTGTTGTTGTTGTTTGGTTGGGTGGGTTTTTTTTTGCTGTGGGGTTTTTTTGTGTGTTTTTTTTTTTGTTGTTTTGTTTTGTTTTGGTTTTTTTTTTTTGTTTGGTTTGGGTTTGGTTTTTTGTGATTTATTTGTTTGGTTTTGGAGCGGGTTTGGTTTTGGTTTTGTGGGGATTTTCTATTGGTTGCTTCATTAGTTTTCTTTGTTTTGTTAGAGGATTTTTTTGTTGTTGTTGTTTTTTTCTGAGCTTTAGGCTTACATTAATCCAAGTACTACCAGCTTTCACCTGATTTTATTGAACTCAGTCATACAAGCACTAACTTTTGATTGATCAATTCACTGGAAAACTACAGAACAGTATAAATTTAGAGGGTTTTTTTGCAAATGTGCAGACACTCAAGTGTCCACAGGAGTCCTGAAGTCCTGGCTTTACCCTGCACTAGGAAAATAACCTTCTGTAATTAACATGGTTGGGGTCAAGATTGGTACTTTTGTTGTCCAAGGTTTTATTACATTGAAGTAAACATATCCTTAGTAGAGATGGATCGAGTAGAAGATGAATACTACCTACCTAGAGAGAAATCTGGCAGAAAAATTGCAGGGAGTAGAGATTGTACTGGAAGTAGTACCACTGAACTCGATAAAAGCCTTTGCTCAGCTACATGTGGCTAAACAAAAGACATTAAACAGTTTTGTAGTTAGAGCAAACAAACACTGAAAATTGATTTGAAAGTCTCACAAAACTCTTGATCCATGCAGGAGTCTTTTTTATTTAAGAAGAAACCATCTATTAGGTGACACTATGGCCAATTTTTGTTGCAAGTTTCATTTTAAAAGATGTGTACTTTAACAACTAAAGGTGGAGTAATTGGGAGCTAATTGCTTTCTTTACAGTGGCAATCAGGTCAGAGCTAGGGATGTGAGAGAAATAGCAAAAATCAAGGCAAAGAAACAAAAGAAGAAGAAATATTAATTTTCTAAATGTCACAGTTAGCAGTGAATGTTATCAATGTTGGCTATTCTTTATTGTTTGTGTGTGCAAGACTTTGTTCACCACCTGGAATAACACTAATAACTTACAATTCAGTACAGTTCAGTAGTAAGATTTATTTTGTTCCAACATTGTATAACAAAGAAAGCAGAAGAAAAAGGAACATAATTATGTCACCAAGAGAAACATAGTTTCAAATTATGCACAATTTCTTTTAGTAATCTTTTGCTTATTTGCTACTGATTACTCCCCAATAATAATACTTTCTAAAAAAAATTAACAATGAAAAAAATACTGTATATTTACCAAAGCATATTTTGATATAGATGTCCAACTAAACAAGAAAAATAAAATCACAAAGCATATTAATTGGTCAAATTTTCACGCTTTGGCTTTCATTTAATGGTTTTCCCTTGTCACATGCAAGTGTGATATTGTGCCACAACAGCCAGTGGATTCAAGTCTTTAAATTTTTTGCTCATATTTATTAATTTTTGAGCTGCATTTAAAAGAATTATTGCCTTTATGGTTCTTGCTGTTTATTAATTTTTAGGGGAATTTTGAATATACTGAAATTAAGTTTTGCCTAGAGAAAAAAGGGTAAGCATGAGCATAGAGATAGTTAAACATCTATGAGCACTCACTCCCACACGTTTCCTTTTATTGTTATCATTGGTTTCTCTGGGCATTTTTCACTAGCTCTGCTCTACCTTAAAATACCATTTTAAAACTAGAAAATAAGGCTATTTCAGTAAACAATCTGGCAAACAAATTTACAACTTCAGCTGAAAATGTGCCCTAGATTTATGCAACACTTCATCTCTTCTTCTGAGTACAAGTATACTGACATGCCATTCTTCTAGCTTTGCTTCTCTGTTGAGGTTGACTAAAACACTTGTTTCTCATGAGATTTCTTCAAAGGTGCATTAGTGCTGGCAAAAAGACATTTGCTTTTTTCTTCAAAACATCCTGTAGACCCAAAGACCAATAATAACAACAATGATGCTTATGAAATAGCAAGTTTAGAATGACTCAATTAATTTTGGCTTAATTTGGTTTATGAGAAGACAGAGACCAATTTGAGCGAGGCTCAGAAAGCCTAAGGTATGGACTACAAAAATCCAAGTAGAGTCACTTTGAACACTTTGAAGTTCGTTTTTTGTTGGTTTTTTTTCTAGTTGTGTGCACTTTGAGACTGAAAAAAAGAAGGTTATTATATTATATTATATTATATTATATTATATTATATTATATTATATTATATTATATTAATTATTATAGGAAGTAATCTACTACTACCTAAATTCTCGGAAATGTTAGCTGATCCCTTGTAGTCCTCTGAGGTACCAGATTTGAAACTCGACCCTTCTTTTGGCTAATCAGAAATAGGGTTTTTGACATATGGGGGAAGGTCTGAGAGGGCAAAACACAGGGAAGGTTCACTGCTCTGCTGTAAATTACATTGATTTGGTTGGACAAAAAAAAAAAAAAGACAAGATAGACTAATGTAGATGTTACAGATTGTTACTACAAAAAGAAAAAAATATATATAAAAAAGAAAATATAAACAAATTGAGTGGATTATAGAGTAAAATATAAGGATGGATGGCCTTGATTATCAGTCAAATGAGTTCCAAAACAGAGGAACAGTTGTTCCTTTTTAAACACTCCACTACTTAGGTACTTTTGGAAGTACTTACCCATGTAAAAGACACATGGTTAATTTAAATCCAAAGACCAAAATGTCCAGGTGATTCCCTATAAACTGAAGTTATGTGAGAATTGAGAGATTGTGGGGAAGATCTACATTCTTCCTTAAAACTATCCCCTTTTTCATGGATGTGATCTCCCAGAATCACTCTGGGATCACCATTACACATTTCTAGAAGGGTGTGTATCTCAAATATTTGGGTACACCTGAGATGTTCTCAGATTCACCCCTCCAAGACTGCTTTCAGACATGCATGTAAGACTTCAGTTAGAAGAAAGATGAAGAATCACCAGACTAGGGTAGAAGTGGAAACAGACACTGTTTTCAAATGGTCAAATTTTCTGTCACCAATTTTTTTTAATTTTCAAATGCAGCATAAGGAAGTTTGAAGACTGATGTGACCTTCAAATATCATATAGACTACTAGGAACTCATTATATGAAAAGGAAAAATAATGGTCCTTGCTACAAAGCACTAATGAGCTTTATTTGTCAATATCATTTGACTAGATTGTCATTAAGTGGGAAATAACTTTAAGCAAGATACTGCACCAACTGGAAGTGAGTTGTTTAAAGTAACAGCCTACCATAAGGACAGTAAAAGAGAAAATTCTCATTTCAAACAACCATATATTCTGGAGTAAGAAAGGGATGAATTCATGCCCATGTTTTACATGATTTTTCATTTTGCTGCCTGTTTTTGTTTAATAGTATATTAAGTCATAGATTTTTTTTATAGCTTGCTTAAATGGAGCAAGCTAATACCATTTGGTTTAGATTTACAGTGGTTACGGATTTCACTAATATGAGTCCATCATATTACTATCCTGTTTCTGAAATGCATATTGAAATTCCTCCTTCTGTCCAAAAATATCAGATATGTGTTTGTCTTTTCTTAGTATCCTTATAAATGTCAAAGGTTACAGTACACCTTTAGACATGGTCTTTGCAAACATTATTAATGAGTCTTAATATAAAACAAATTGAAATGATAGAGCTTTTTACAAAGTACCAAGTCACCTTTGGAAATTCTTTCTGTTCAGTCAGCACTTATTCTGGTTTTAATCTCTCTTTTAATTTTTTAAATTACTAGCATTATTCTTCTCTGCAAGTTAGTTTCCTTTTCTATGTACATCTTTTTAATATGAATCTGTTATTGCTGCTGATTTTCATTTAACTTCTCTCTTTTAGACTTTCAGTGTGCCTAAAAATTCAGGCAAAACCCTGAATATTTTGGTGATTCATGCTTAAAATATGAAAATAAAATTTAAGATATTTATTCCAGAACAGTATTTTCTAAGAGAGATAAAATTCCATGTTGACATTGCTGCCTTCTCATTCTTTAAAAAGTTCAGATTCAATAATACAGTTAGGAGTGAGTGTAGACTAAATACTTTCAGCTCTTCAGGACTAGGAAGGAGCTTGTTTTTCCTCTATCTATCCCGTGACATAATTTTTAAGAGAGAGCTATATCATGAATGCACCTCAAAAGATTATTCAAGATGGACAATCACTGAGCAAGAGCAGGCTTAGCAGATGATTCTTATTCCCTGGTTTTCCTCAAAGTTCTATGTTAAGCTGACTCCTGTTCAGGTGATTGGAGTGCATAGAGTATCACAAGACCCAAGACATGGCTGTAACTGAATACTGAGCACAGTAGATCTGTATAATTGTCCTCAGAAATTTACAGATCTCAAAATCTGTAGATCAGATCTGCAGTATCACCCTGAGAAAATGCAGCATGGTTGATATTGTAGCTGAAGGGAATTACACCTGAATTGCCCAAAGACAAAGTTTAGTACTTTCCTCTCTTTTGACCTTAGTCTGGATTTCAGAGCTGAGGTGATTTTCTGTGCTGGCAGGAAGATAGAGATGGTGGCATTGTTGAAATTTGTCTTCAGACTTAACTCTCCAAAGAGGTCAAGGAACTGAATGACTGCCTCTCACAGGGGTCCAATGGCATTCTGTGAGAAAAATTGGTATTTAAGTCCTCAAAGAAGAATCATGTCAGGGCTTCTTAATTCTCCTTCAGGCCCTGTGGCATTAACAAACAGCTCACAGCAACTCGGGTTATGGCTGGTTCATGGTGATGTGAAGTTCTATTTATTAGCTGTTCATTCTGGACAATGCAGAGAAACACTTGCTGAATGGAGAAGTATTTTCATGCAGACACAATTATTTTGGCAGAATGTTAATAATGAAAAATCACAGGAGATTGGAGCTGTACTACTTAAATATACTGACATTATGCAATGCGATTCAAATTATTTTCCAGGCTAATGCTATTATATCAGAGCATATCTAATCTATGTAATTGGAAAGCTGCTACTTATTTATCATTTTCACCAAAGCCTGAAGAAAAACTAAACTGAAAAAAATCTACAAGATTAAGTCAGGATCACAAGAAACAAACCACACAAGCATATTCTCTACTAAATCAAAGGAACTCATTTTTGAGCTGTTTAAACTTACATATGCAGAAGAGTAGTCATAGAGAATGCTATACTTTTTCAGAAAAGGCCTTTACATTATTTCAAAAAATACTAATCAAAATCTTCATGATAGAAAGCAACAAGGTCATGATGGGTTGCCTCTAAGCTGCTAGGTTCCCTATTTAGTCATGGACAGACTTCCTGTTTAGCCACAGACTCTTAATTTATTATCTCTGTGAATCTTTCAGGGACAGCTGTCCACATGAAAAGTACCATTTAATTTCCTTGGTACCTCTAACATTGCCCTTCACTGCAGACACAGAAATATCTGGGCATCAGCAAAGCACACTGACAGAAGCTGAATGGTTGCATAAGCTCTTTAGGGCTCAGACCACAGCAACTTTCTCCTCTCAGTGTCTGTAACCATCAGGCTTGACCCGGTATGCACTTTTGGAGAGGAACCACCCCAGACTTAATTTGGCCATGCCTGAAAAAATTGTATCAGAATTTTCATCAAGCTGTTAAGGCATGTCCGAAATGGCTTTCAAGTCTGGCACACTCAGATTTGAAATGGAAGCACTGGACAGAGAACTAAGAGAAGAGTTATTTTGTCACTGGATTGCCAGTAAAACATAGAGTACTACTGTTCCAATAAATCTTAAAACTACAATGAAATTCTGCTTCCACTGTTCTGGTTTGCATAGTCTTTTAGGCCTCAAAAGCCATGGCAGTTGCTATATTTTAATATAAGTTCCACTAAACAAAGTAGAACAAATAAATATTTTATAATCAACAGGGATATAGTGAATGGAGGAAAATAGCTTTCTTAGTTTTCATGTACATGAGAGTTTTCTCAAATTAGACCTTTATGGTTACATAAAAATTAGTTATATATCATTAATAGTATCAATACTAGATCTGTAACAGCATCATGCTCTTTCCGTTACCTTTTGTCCTGTTCCTTATGTTTACTTCTGAGTGAGCTTTCAGAATATAGAACAGTTGGTCATGACTAATAATCTTAAAGGTGTATACACAGAGCTATTTATTTTATGCCCTCTTGATAATTTAGGAAGATATCAGCTGAAGAAAAAAGGAACAATCTGAAAAAAAAATTTGGAAAACACAGAAACAGGGTGTTCTAAAATTTTCACAGGCTTGCAAAGCTTACTAGCGGAGAGACAGACAAATATTCCTTGTGAAAACAAATAGCTTTAATCTGAATTTAAATACTCACCTAAAGATTGATTTAATTGCATGTACATAATATAATTGAAGTATCTTACACAGTCTTTTGTTATTCATTATCATAATAAGCAAAAGTGTTTTAACTATGCAAATTAAATGTAGTTAAATACAATCCATTTAAAATATAACAAAGAAGTGGCTCAGTGTGGGTCCCTTTTTCATAACAAGTGTCCTTCATTTTCACTGGAAAATACAAAATATACAAAACAAATATATTTATACTGCTTCATAAAATTACTTAGTAGTATTCTACAACTTATAAGTGAATAGAAATATATTTTTTTTACTATGATTGCAATTGGTGAAAGACTACATGAGACTTGGTCCTAATTCTGTTAAATCTCCTTTAACAGAAGAATTCTCTTTCATTCAGAAACAGGTAACCTAAGCTATTGTATAAACTATTGTTTATGTATAAACTTCAGATTTATGTTGGTTCATAAATTTATGAAAAAAATATAATTTTCCCAAATTATACCATTTAAAATTTATAACTATATAAAGTATAAAGTATGCATGACGTTGACTTCTGCATGATTGTAACTGTTTAATTTAAACTTAAATGTTGTTATTGTGATCTCACATTTTTCAGTGTTGCTATTTGTAACAAACGAAAGCAGCTATCCCCCACAAACAAAAAACTCCTCAATCCATCAGCAATGAGAACTCAACATCAAAGCCCTAAACCAGATTCCAGGAATGGGGAACTGAGCAGTTAATTGAAGGTTTGTTGGGAAATATTTTCATTTTCACATGAATGCAATGGTGATTATAGTAGTTAGACATGGCTGGACACCAGGTGCCCACCAAAGCCACTATATCCCTCCCCTCCTCAACTGGACACGGGAGAGAAAACATAACAAAAGATTGGTGGGTTGGGATAAGGACAGGGAGAGATCACTAACCAGACAGACAGACTCAAATTTAATAAATTATTTTAATTTATAGTCATTCAAATTAGAGTAAGATAATGAGAAGTAAACACAAGTCTTGAAAACACATTCTGCCTACCCTTTTTATTTTCCCAGCTTAGCATTATTCCTGATTCTCAACACCTTGACCCTTCATCAGAAAAAGAGAGGGAGAACACGTTGTCTCTGTCCCTTCTTCCTCCTCAGAAAGAGAAACCCTTACATCCATCCCCTGCTCTGGTATGGAGCCTCTCCCACAGGAGACAGTCTTCTACAGATTTCTCCAATGTGAGTCCTTCCCCTGAGTTGTAGTTCTTCATGAGCTGTCCCAGTGTGGGTCCCCTTCCATGGGAAACAGTCCTTCAGACTGCTCCAGTGTGGGCTCCCCACACAACCACAAGTCCTGCCAGCAAACCTCCTTGGGAGTAGGCTTCTCTCTCCACAGGCCCACTGGTCCTTCAAGGATTTTGTCCAGCATGGTCTTCCCACAGGGACACAGCATCCTTCAGGCATTCACCTGCACTAGCGTGGAGTCCTTCAGAGGCTGTAAGTGGCTACTGGCTCTCTCAGGGATCTCCAAGGGCACAGCTGTCTCACCATGGGCTGCACCATGGGCTGCAGGAGAATCTCAGCTCCAGAACTGGGAGCATCTCCTCGCTGTCCTTCTCCTGACTGACCTTGGTGTCTGCAATGCTGCTTCTCTCATACATTCTCACTCATCTCTTCTCTGACTGTACTTGCTTCTGCACAATAAGTTTTTTCCATTTTTAAATCTGCTGTCCTAGAGGCACTATCACCATTGCTGCTGGGCTTAGCCTTGGCTCATGGCAGATCCAGATGGGAGCTGGGTGGCATTGTTTCTGCAGGATATGAAGGAAGTTTCTAGCAGTTTCTCACAGAAGCCACCCCTGTAGCTCTCCCACTGCCAAAAGCTTGTCACCCAAACCCAATAAAAAATTCTTCATTATCTTAGAATGTAATTATTCATTTTAGTAAAATTTCTTTGTTTTCCTATATATCATGCAGGGAGCATTTATAAAACTATGCTCTTTAAGACTCCAGTTTAATGGAACCACTAAAACAAGTATTTTTTTTTAATGTAATTTCTTTTTCTCTGTTATTATCCAGTATGTCTCTGTTTATTTTCTCACCTTTCTCATTTGTTTAAATCTACCCTCAAAGTGATTTCTTATTCCTTTACTTTGTCTGAGAAAGGGGAGAAATCAACAGCGCTGTCAGCTTGTTAGATAAAATTGTCCAAATCCACTGAAAAATCATATTCATATTTTGAATAATTTGGCACTTCTTGGATTGATTTTATTGTTATTATAATTTAAACAGGTCATTAAGCTATTTCTGTCACAGAAAGGGCTTCCCATACCCAAGCAGTCATAGAGCACTGGGGGTTTTTCTACACAGGGACACCTACAGGGTGGTCCTGACTTCATGTCACTCTTGTTGCTAGGGGTGTACTTACAACATTATTCTAGTAGTTATTTATTTAACCAGTTTGGATTCTTGCTACCACCCAATGATTCCTCAGATAATAACATGAAAACAGTAAGTGTTAAATCCAAGAATGTAAGCAAGCATATTTTTGAATTCTTTCTTTGGCCAAAAGAAGAGTGTCTTACAACTTGCAGTGCTTCCTGTCACATTTTGGCTAGAATATGGCAAAAGGCAGCCAAGATTTTTCATATGGGATATTATAATTAGATGCTAATTACATCCCACTAATTAAATTTGAGTAGGCACCCAAGGATGATTCATGTTTAATGATTCTGTGGGCAACCTCACTGTGACGTGTTTTTCCGGGTTCTTTTGAACTGTTTTCATTGTCATGAATATGCATAACTATGTTCAACATGGGCCTTTATAATTAATCGATAGACTGGAATCTTAAAAAAGTTGATAAATACTGTCACAAATTAGCATTTTCTTTAGAAAAAACATAGTTATATGTGATCTCTAATACTAGGACAACAATGCTAGAAGCAGAGATAGTCCATTCACACATCAGAAACAACGGGTCTGTGGTGTATGAGACAATACCTAAAATGTATCTGGCAAGTTAAAAAGGTAAACGAATTCCTGTCTGCATTGTAAAACTTTGAAGTTTGTCTACTCAGGTAAAGGCTTATACGTCCATATGTTTGATTTGTTTTTACTTTCATTCTACTGTTTATTTTCAAAATTTTTCTATCAGCACCTAGCCTTTCAATTTATCTGTTTAATAAGAACAATGTACTTCTTGAAGCCTATATTGAGATGAAATCTCAATAACTTCATTTAGACTTTCTAATAGGAAACGACTCGTTACACTCTTACAGTAGACTGCAGAAGGCCTGCATGCCTTTCCCTGAAACTTTGAGGAGAGCTCAGGCAGTTTCTGACTGTGTGTGCTGCTGTTGGTCACCTCTGCTTTCCTGGGAACAGTTGTGATAGGTCAGACTTGAATTGCAGGGAACGCAAACTATTGCCTCTCTAAAGAAAATGCTCTCATTATCTGGTTTGTTGAGCACATGCTTACATGTTCTTTCTGTCTCTGTGTCTTCTTCAAGTTATTCTCTCATTTCTCTCTACTGAGTAGAACACCACCACCAGCCCCCTAATTTGCCTTTCACCTTGACCACTACACCCAAAGAGCACATACAGAACAAATTAACTCATTCTTTCATCACGTAAAAGAGATGAATAAGAACATTTCAGAATAAGAGCTGAATTGACCTCCCACTACTTCCAACTAAAGTGGTCAGACTGTGGAACAGAAGACTAGTTTTTCAGCTGATTCCTGACAAAGAAAACAACAAGCTTCTTTTTTTCCCAGTTTCCCCTCTGGGGATCTTTTGCTCACCTCACACTTGACAGGAAGTATTTAGTTGCTTGACTGCTGTGGCTGGGGCCAGTGCCTCTCCACATCTCAGAGCAAGCACCTTGGGACTGCTGCTGCACATCATCATTTCCTCTGGGAAACTGCACCTCATTCCTGAGTACTTTCTTAGATCTGTGCTCTTTCTTCTGCATCAATTTCACAGGTTTATGGCAAAGAATAACCTATCCTCCTCCTTTGTACAGATAATGACAGTCAATTTTTCTCAGTGTTGGTATCAAATGCAGGTTTGAACTTACCACTTGAAAGTCTGTGAGAAAAGGAGAAGAGACCAGCCTATATTTTTCATTTACATTTAAAAAAATTGTGTGAGTTAGATAAAGTGATAGCCACTTGCAATAAATCCACATATACAAAATAAAAAAGGTAAAGGTAACATTTAGTTTCACTACGCAGTAGATCAATTGTGTTCACATATGATTGATCATGTTGTTTCAGAGTGTAAATCTTTGTAAAAAATATTACTTAAAAAAAGTAAGCCAATCAACAAACCAACAAGCAAACAAGCTACTACAAAAACCCAACTCAAACCTTTTGAAAAATGGTATTGTTATATAAGTATTAGTGTTCATATTTGTTTGCATTTTTAGGCTTGGAGAACCTGGAGACTTAAACAGTTTGTTTAGATAAAGATACTGTAGCATACATAACTTCAATTAAAATCTATTAAAGATGAAAGAGAGACAATTATCACTGAGAAGAAAGAACTCTGCTATATAAATATGACTCTGAGGTGATTCCATGATCACCAATGATCTTCTACAACTGTGTATGAAAAAGAAAATATATGAGATCAGAGCTAGGCACATAGTTATTTCAGCTATCTCCAGCCTACTAGAGATACCAAGGACTGCAGACCAAGGAGAACATTTGGATAGTTGATATTGACTCAGTAGGGTTTAAAATAATCTACTATACTGTATATGAGTACTGATTACAGGAAAATGTTCAATAATTACCACAGGTAACTATTTGTTTGATATACACCCCTTAACCGAAATGTTGCATCAGGTCTAGATTAGCAGCAGAGTACACAACATACATTCTCATCAGGCTTTTATTAAAATTCATTGAGTATAAACAATATTTTTTAATGTTTTCCTTACGATTTTTTCCCCTTTTTCTCTCTGCCTAACTCCCTGCTTCAAGGTGGATAAAGCTATTACATTTATTCTAACAGATTTGAATTCCCCTTAAGGCTTTTAGTGACTAAAAATTGTTACAGTATTCTGGCTGTGTTCAAGTCAGATTAATAACTTGGAGTCTCTGGGAAGAACACCAAAAATATAAATTCTAATCAATTAACATTTATTACAGACAGCTTGTGGCTGCATAAATTTCCACTACATATTAGACAAGTTAATATTTTTTCCTCTTTCCTTACTGCTGTCCTGGTTTAGGACAAATTTGTGAGAAAACCTCTAAAGGGGTTCCTCTGAGAAGCAGATTCAAGCGGCCCCTCCCCCAGATGCTTCAGGAAAATATTTCTTTGGAGAAATGTGGGAAATAAATGTTTATTTAACAGGCAAAGCATTCACCAGCAAAAAAACCAAAAAACAAACAAACAAAAAAACCCCAAAACAACAAAAAAACCCAAAAAAACCCAAAACAACAACAAAAAAAAAACCAACAAAAAAACCCCAAAACAACAACAGAAAAAGAGTCATATAAAACAATAAAACCTTCTGCTGCTCCAAAGAGATGACAGACTCAGAAAGTCCCCTTTGTAGACTGTCTTATCAGTCTGTTATCAGTCCCTCTGGCACTGGAAACGCCATGGCCCAGGCCCGGCCCAGGGGCCCACAGGTGTGAGCTGCCGGTGCTCTCCTGGGTGTTCAGTCCAGAGCAGGTTCAAACAGTTCCAAGAAGAAAGAAACACCACAGCCCGGGGAACTTCTCTGCCTCAGCTAGCTAAAAACTAACCAAAAGCAAAGGTTAGATGCAGACAACACAGGACAGGAGAAGGATGTGGGGGAGCAAGTGCAGTTTCTGATAACAAACTCCACAGGCTTCTTCTTCCCCCCATTCACTCCTGGAAGCAGTCTTAAAGGCCCAAAACTTACTTCTGGGTGAAGTAAGAAACAGACAACTGGGGATACAAGCATCATAAAATCACCCCAGGACAACTGCTTTATCATAATCTTGATAAAATCACCTTAAAACCTGATTTTTTATAAAGATATGGCACTACATTTACCATGGTATAAATATTAATTCTGTGAAATGAACAAGGTAGACGTGTGAGGAAAGTGCATGTATTGGGCTTCTCAAATCTCATGAGGGCTTATGATCTCTTATAATAGACAGAGTCCAAATATGAACTCATGCAATATTGTCCCAGATACAGATGAAATAATCTGTTTTCTTTTATGTTCTTTCTCAATTAATTATACATTGACTCAAGTAATTCCTGTGTTTGGCTGTCATTTGGTATGCAATGATGAATCAAATTTTTGATCAGCTAGAAATGTAAATGAACAACAAGTAACATATATATAAATAATTATAACTAAGTGTAACAGGGATGTTGATACCACGCTGAGCTTAAATAAAATCTGACTCTGAATGCCTACATTGGAGACATTCCTTTGAGCTCAATATTTACTTTCTTTTCACAGCAAATATTTAATTGACTAATTGTTTTCAGATATGACGTTACACAGATTTAAAAAAAGAAAGGAAAGAGAGCATGTCTGTTATTTCAAACAAAACCTCAATGAAATACCTCCTAGGTCTCTAAACCATAATGTATAAAATGTGTTTTAGTTATTAGGAAACAGCAATCATATATTTGTTTGGAATATGCACTTCACTCCTTTTATTACAATTCAGTGAGGAACAAGTATGCCTGATTTAAAGAAAATTTAATACATAAATTTTATGTTCAATTAACTATCAAACATGCTGTAAAAGTGCCTTGTACTAAAGGAAGTACTAAGTTATTTTTTGTTGATTTTATTGAGTCTTTTTTAATCAATTATTTGTAAATTTCTCTTTCCTGATTTTGAAGGGTTCCTTTTCTCAAGGAAATGAAGAAACAAACTGGATGAAGTCCCACACTTGTAAAATATGCTGAAGATCATTGACTTTAACTGAGCTACAACAACTTGCACAAGTGGAAGACATGACCCTTTCTGATTTATTTTAGCAAAGAGAGCTCTTTCCTTTTTTGGCACTGGAGATGTTCTGCTATCACCAGTTACTAAATCTCTAGTAGCATTCATGTGAATACAAGTGAACATGACCTTGTTGCTGACAGCCTAAATAATTCAATAGTGACTTCTGTAGAAATTTCTAACTTTCAAACCTTCATGAAAATAAAAGTTTAACAGTGATATTGCGAGATAAATTGATAGTGATACAGATCAATAGTGATTCTTTCTCATTATTTATTTATTTTTAAACATGGACCAAAAATGATAAGTATATTTTGCAAGAAATTTGAAGAAATACTCTCCTTTGTTTGCACTTCTAGTTGCAATGAATTTTATTTTTCCACAGAATAGAACATAATTGTTTCACTTTTTGTCCATTTTCACTTTTTGTCCAGAAAAGAGAAAGACAAGTACAACAAATGTCCCATTCGCTTTTCTTAGAATGAGACCTCTCACGTATATTTGGGCTGCAGAGGAGTGATGAGCACTCCCATACCCACCCTTGGGCAGTGAGACTGGAAGCCCCTCAGCAGCAGGTGCCCCCTGATGCACATCACAAAGCTCTTGAGCACGTGTGACAGTGACAGCTAAGGCTGTCCCTGGCAGATATGCATCTAGCTTGAATAGGAGGCAAGTCACAGCCACAAAGAATTCTGGAAGTATTCCCAGCACACTCTCTATGATTAGTTCTTTCTACACAGCTCAGCCCTGAGTCTGTTATCCAAGAATTAAAAAGAGGAAGAGAAGATCTTACTAGACTCTATTTTCTAGCTGGTTTGAGGTGATTTTGCTTACTGCCTCTTACATGAAAGCAATACTCAATTTAAAATATAACACCAGTAAATCAGAAGCTCTCATGTATTTAATCTACCAAATAATATGACTGAAATGTTGTCTTGAAATGTCAGAGACTTGTTTTGTTAGAAGATAGTCAGAAAGTATAACATGAAAGATCTGTTTTCCTAAATGTCTGAAGTCACCTTACACAGAAAAAAAACACTATGAGAGCTTTCTTAAGCTATACCTACACCTACACCATAAAAAAAGAAGAAACAAGAATTAAAATTGTCCATTATGCTTGCTGGCAGTTTTGTCCTAGGCCAGCTAGCAAGTTGTCAGACAGCATCAGTGTACAGACTGGGAAAGAGACTAGGCCAGAAATTATTTTGGAGAGAGTTGCCTGCTAATTTCTGGGCATATAAGGAGTTCAGCAAAGATGCTGAAGGTCTTTACTTCAAACTAAGAGTCCAAAGAGCAGGTTAGTAAATAGACTGAACTTATCTTTATCAGTTAACAAATATAAGTATAAAAATTTACAAGCACTGAATAATAAATAATATATCTCATAATAACTAGACATCTCACTCTGGATTTTCGTTTCTATCTTCATTTCTAGTCTTCACCTTTCTATTAAACATCTAATGGTACACAACCCTAAACACTGCCAGAGAACATGAGGAATCTAGTTACAGATCAGGACCAGCTTTGGAAGTAGAAATGGTCATTCTAACCAAGCAAGCCATCAAAAGCTGCTTCATTGTTTACACTGCACAGTCAAAAAAAGTGGAGCCCAAAACTATTATCTTTGGCATGACATTGACTATAGAAAGTGTTACACTTTAAGTACATGAAGATTGTCTGAACTTGAGTATGTTAGAGACATCTTTATCCTTCAAAACCAATCTCTCATCTTCTATTTATTAATACAGTATTAATTCACCAATATTCAATTTCTCTTTAGGTTATATTAACTGAATCCAATGTAGCATTATGTGCCACAAAAAACCAGTATTAAATAACATGAAAATAGTAAAATTTTAGATTGAAATTGAGGACTATATGCTGAAAGTTGAGATGCTACGGGTGGTTTAAAAGGTTATTTAGGTATGAACAAGTTGCACAGAGACAGTGCAAGCCAACAGTTTTTTTGAAGTGTATTTAGATTAAAGTCAATATTAATTTCTCTTATTGAGAAGAAAGCTTGTACTTTAGAAAATGTTAAAAAAAGGTCATGAAGGATTTTGCTTAATGCAGTTGCCATTTTCAGTAGAAACTTTATGATTATTTTTTTCTTTCCTAAATAGGTGTTTAATACACTGGAAAGGTAATAGATTGACGGCAGTAGAAATTGCCCAGTATCTACTAGGGACATAGGAATGATGTTCTTTGATGAGCAAAGTGACCTCTGTTTTCTCATGTTTACACTTGCCAATCCTATCTTCAGTACATGTATTTTCATGAAAGATTTTTGTGAGATGGAATAACCCCACTGGCATCAGTTAAAGGTATGAATAAGTGTAAGCAATTGCAAGATGTGTGTGTAGTTTATTTTTATTTTTCTTCCTTCAATAGGTTTATAATGAAAAAAGTTGACTTTGATAAGGAAGAATTCAGCCCACATGTTCCATTCTTCTAGAGAGATAAACTCTCAGCTAAAAATCATATTAAACTAATTTTAAAAATACTTCAAATATGAACACATAGACATTTTTGATCTGATTATCTGGGAGTTTTGTTTTGTTGATTTATTAGGGTATTTTTGTTCAAATGCAATGAATTATGGGCAAGGGGTGGAAGGAAAGACAAGAACAAACTGCTGAACAGACATTTTCTAAATGAGAACATAGTACCCAAAATGTAAAAGAAAAGCAAATTTGCTGCATTGTTTATGAGTAAAAATAACTGTTTCATTAACTATATTCTAATATCTACTGACAATTCTTTTCTCTTAAAAATATGCATTGTCTGAGCAGACAATATCTATTCTGTGGGTGAAGATTGAATACGTCTCACACAAGTTTGTAATGCCACAGAAGCTTCCTAAATCTTTTAAAGGAAGTTTGTTTGGTTTTTTTTTCTTTTTTTAATGCTTAAAATAGTCCTGTTATGAAAATACAAGTGGTGAAAGTTGAAATAGCTTCACTGTGTGTTTTAACCTGTCCCTGAATCTGAGGCAAAGGCATACGTATCTGATTTCCTTAATCTGTTTATTCAGAAGAGGCTTTCTGAGAGCACAGTTTTTCAATTGATATATTTGTCATTGCTATTTCATAATCTCCTGTGATATTTAATTTTTATTTATACGACAGAATTTTCCAAAGTTACCTTGAATAACAAAAAAATAAGAGAAGCCTTGGGAGTTGGAGTTTATTGAAGTTTTTTGCAATTCTCAACAGCAGGTGACTGAATGAGTAAAAAATTATAAACACAATCAACCATAAAAAAAATTTCTTAAGAATGAAATTGCACAGTGGCATAAATTTACAGAGATCCATCAATGGCAACTGTTTAGGTTTGTACTTTTAAAAACCTTAGACATTCACTTAAATCATATAGACTTTAGAGCTAGCTGTCCCAGAGCAAAAGAATCTAACGTTTCATTTACCACCCTCAGCAGTGGATCCATTTGTAGAGATATGCAGTCTTATTCTCAAGTTTTGTTCTAGTCCAGATTCTTATTTTGCTGTCTCATTGTTTTACAACTGGTCTAAGACAGCATAAGCAAATTCTAAAATGTTATTACTAGTTCCATCTGAGTAGATTGAAATTTCTCCTAAACTATCTAAACTAATGTTAATGAAGAGCTTGGATGTTCTTTTCATATATATTACAACCCCCCCACCCCCCCCCAAAAATAACAACCAAACCCACACCAAAAAAGTAGCAAAAAGCATTTTTCTCAATACATTAAAAAATACCAATAGATACACCTGTATTTATACAGTTATGTAAGAAGCTGCTTTACACTTCAGTTTTTTCAAATCAGACAAGTATCAAAACAGAATGATTTAGCAATGTTATAAAAGCAGGTAGTCCTTCTTTTTAAAGACTTTTGGTCTCTTTGAATGTTGAAAAACTTTTTAAGAGAGGTGTGATAAATTTCCACACCTAGTATGACTATACAATATCTTTTCCTTTAAAGAAACATTTGAATTAGAAAGGTAGTTTCCATGAAAAAAAACCACAAACAACTGCCTTCTGAAAAAAAAAAAAAACAACAAAAAATAATCCTATAGAACCTCCAAAGCAAAACAAAAAAATTATTCCAAAACTAGGATAAGAAAAATCAAAACCCAGAAGAAGGGAAAAGGGAAAAAATCTGTTAACAGTAACAAGAGTTTTCATTGTTCAAGTTTCTTGGATTATGACCTGTCCATCACTCAGGCTTGCTAGAGGAAGAGCCCTTGACCTATAAAGTCCAGGAATCTGTGTACAACAAGGCAACTGAATACACACAGAGGACTGTATCTTTTAGATAAGATCTTTGTGTAAGTGGACTAGGAGAAGCATTGTTTCGTTAACCCACATATGCCTTTGATAAATATATGGAGTTTCTTTGTGTGTTTGGGTAATTTATAATAAAAAAGACTTTTCTGCATTTTATCTTTTATAGCTGAGACAGGTAGCATCACGGCAGTCCATAATCAGAGATGTCACTCCTAATAAGTAAACTGGGGTCCCTCAAAAAATCATCTATCCCCTGGAAAAATGCACAGGGACGCTTAAGGAGGTGTCAAATTTCATTTTGTTGACAGAGAAGAAAGTTTCATATGGTTAGGGACATCTAGGAAAGCTTCTTTGAATCTTTAGTGGGAGAACATGTCTCTGTCTGAGGGGACTAGAGGTTATTGGTGAGATCTAAGTTTGATATTTCTGCCAGCATTCAGAAGAGCATTACAGCTCTCCAAAAGCCAGACAAGGCATTGCCTTACCTAAGATGCTTTTAGGCTCACTACCCTGGAGGTGATGAAATGAGGGGGAAACTAGAAAGTTGTGTGGGAGCTGTAGAAGGAAAAATGGCAGTAACATCAATAAGATTATGCCACATGATGTAGTAAAGAAGAGGGTGTTTTTATGACTAAATGCGTGTGTGACTTACATGTTTTATAACTCTTAATTACTCAATAAATTACCATATGCTCTATTTATACAGAAAGGAAGCAGAAGAATAAATAGCAGGAGATCCAAAACCAAGCAGTCAAGATTACATAAAAAACACATTCAGGATTTTGACTATAGTCTGGCCAGAAAATGTCAGGACATGGAAATATTTGGTTATAATGATATAGTTAAAAAATCAAAGTATTATATTTTTTTAGGCAGTCCTAAATTAGGTGAGGTTGCAATTAAGGATATATATGTGCACTTGTGGGCTAGCAAGATCCAGGCACATTTTTTAAACTTGATTTTGACCTCAGTGAAATGATTATCTTTTTCAAGTTATTATACTGTCACTGGCTAGTGTTGAAATTAAAGGTCTGTCAACCTTGCCATTATAAATGCTGATATTTAGGAGTTTATAACTCAGCTGTAAAAATTTCCTTCAGGCTCAAAGTTGGCAGCAAAGGCTATAAACCAGAGCTGATTTTCCTCCCACAAAAACCATTAAAGAGTATGTTTGGACTAAATCTGAGGATATTGGAGCAAACAAAATATAGGCATTAAGTACTTTTTTGATACTTTTTACGTCTTACATAAAACTCAAGAACACCTTTTATCACTTTGTTTTATTTACTGGTTTTTTTTTCGTTTTAGTTGAGTTTAATGCTCATAAGAAATGCCAAATTAACATACCTGAATGGTGAAATCTTTCATTTACTTGCAAAGCAGTTCTTTTACAGGCAATTCTAATTTGAACATCTCTACAAATGTATCTTTATCTTCTAGTAGCCTCTGGGATCATGAATTTTAGTGATTAAAAAGAAGACTAACAGTGGATTACTTTAGCAGCATTAATGATAATAATAATAATAATAATAATAATAATAATAATAATAATAATAATAATAATAATAATAATAATAATAATAATGCAGATTATATCAAATTAACACAACAAAATAGTTCCCAGCTTTAAACATTTACAAGACTGTGATTTAGAGCTAGAATATTCTTACTCCTCCAGTACTTCAGGCACTACATCACCTTTTACCCTTCACAGTCATATTGATTTTTTTTAAAGGTGTTATTTTGCTTGTTTGTTTGTTATTTGTGTCTGCACTTGCTGGAAGATAATTTCAAAGAGCTGTTGTGGTATGAAAACTTTTTATTTATTTCCAACTATTCATGTTCACAGTTCATATTATTTTTTCATGTAGTAAATTTATCTTTGTCTGGCATTGAAATCTCTAGTACAGTTGTAGATATTGGTTGTACTTCTTTCAGACTGAAATTTGAGTGGGCTAATTGTGTCAGGATCTTTAACCTGTTTTCATAGTCTCATTTGCCTATGATCATACTTGCAAAAAAGGACAAATGAAAAGGATTTAAATTAGGAACAGGAAATGACACGACTGAGGGAATAAATAATGGGTTTCTTTGCTGTTGTTGGTGTGTGTTGAAGGTAAGATGGCACATATTGTCCATTCAAAAGCAGGGAAAAATAATTCAATAACAACAAGGCAGTTTCATAATTAGTAAAATAAGTCCTCATAGATGTAGAAGTTGCTGCTAGAAAAACTTATTGATTAAAATGTGTATGAAATGAAAAGTAACAGTAAAGTTACTAAAAATAATCCACTGAGGCCTCTTGGGTAAAAGAATACAGCATTTTCACAAATTCAGAGGATATTCTGAGTTGGAGGGGTCCCATAAAGTCCAGGTCTCATGTAAAAGGCCCATGCAGAGATTGAGCACATAAATTTGGTGTTATAAGCAGCATGCCTTGGCCAGCTGAGGAAATCTCAGGGTCAAAACAGGAGGTTCCTAACTTGCAATTTGTGAGAGGCTGGGAAAGAATTTATGATGTTACTACATAATTGTCCTTTTTATATACTCTATCCCAGAAAGCCTTAAGAAACTAGAAATAAGCATGTGTGTGCATGTGTATGTGAAAAAAAGAAGATAGGGAAGTGAATCATAAGTTTGTACAGAGGTATACAGTGCCCAGCAGTGTTCCTACTAATTGAAACAGAATTTTCAATTGCAATTTCCATATTTGTAGTAGTTTTGCTTGTAGTTCATGTTGCACTGAAGTGATTTTCAGGGTATTTACTTTTTCATATGTATTTACAGAAAAACACATTTTCCTCAAATCTACAGCATTAAATGTTTGTGCCAGAAAATGATATTTTCATGCTCTCTTACATAATGATAATAGTCCACAAGGCATTTAGGAGTTTAGATATTATTATTGACTACTCAAAGAAATATTATACATTAGTTTTGTATTTCTACTTCAGGTACTATTTATTTAAATACATAAATAAAATAAAAATAAATATTAAAATGATACATTATGAACTTTAATGTCACTGCAGAAGTAAGAAAACCAAATATTAATGCTAGAAATATATACATATTTCACCTCAGAAAAGCAAGATTTTCTCTTGCATACATTAGATGTAATGGGACAAGTTAAAAACAATCCTTGTTCCTACTGTTGAATTTCATCTTCATTCCAAGCAAAAATTTGTTCAAATGGATTTTGTGAAGTTTAATGCAAGACTCTATGTTGTGGTACAGTACTTGCCATTAATTTGCTTGCAAATTGCTGCTCAGCGTCAGAAGTCAGGCATAGTCAGAAACAAGCTTTCCTCTTTTATAATGCTAAGTATTATGGAAAATTATTGAGAAACCTAAACACTTTCACATTCAGAGTAAGACTTCCAGGACAGACTGTCTTCTGGTGGAGTAGCAGCTTCAAAATCCTAAGAACAGTGGACTTTTCCAAGACTTTCGAAGTATCAAGGTATCAGTGAAACAGCAGGAAGGTCTGAGTTCAGTTGTGTCCTGAAGGTGTCACCAGTTTCAGAATAGTCAGGACAGCAGGAAAATCTGCAGATTTACAAGGATTCTACTGAAAGATATAAGGAGCACTGGTATCCATAATGCCTCTCAGACACCCTCCGGTTTTAACCAGCTACCATCTTAACAGAAATCTGCTAATTCTGGACCTTACCATCTTTGTTGCACAAGAGATGTGAATGGAAGTAACAGAAAGTCAACAGCTTCCATGGTTTTGCCATTTATTTTTATTCTTTTTCTTTTGAATGAAGACAAAAGCTTTTACAGAAATTCGTGAAGAAAAAAAAAGCAGCAAAACAAAACCAAAACATTGTTAAAAGATCATTTTTTCCTCACTTGCAACAGGAAACATATCCTTACAATTTTACTTACCCTACCTGTTTCTCTTACTCTCTTCTTCTCAAGTCAAAGATTTATTCTGTTATTTCTCAGAAGAAGCATTGTGTTGCAATAGTCATCAGAATCAACACTAAAGAGGTTTCTATTCTGTTGAAGCATTGTTATTTGAAATACATTCTGTTTAAGTTTCCAGCCAACAGTAATATTGAACATCAACCTCATAGGATAGATTTTATGTTAGCACTTTACATGAGGGGTTATACAGCTATAACTTAAGTATTATATGATGGAATTTAATTAGGTCAGATATGAAGTGATAATATTAAAATAGTAAGTTGTACTCGTCATGAAGAAAAGTTCCTTGCTTTATAGCTGAAAAATTTATGGGTGCTCTTGGAAACTTTAATGCTGGCAAGCATTTCCTTAAGAACAGTCTATAATTCAAAGTATGTAAAAGAAGAACTTATGTACCTTGGCTGTGAATTTCAGCTGACTCTTCTCAGAATAAAATCAAAAAAAACTTAGAAGGAATCTGATACATTGGGTGTTAAAGACAAAAAGTTGATTTAGAAGTTTATTTTAAAAGAAATACTATGATTTTCAGGAAAATCTTTTGCAAAATATAACTATAGGAGAATGTCCCTTCATTCTCAAAACACAGCACATCTGAAACTCTTGAGTAAATTTTACCTCTCTGAAAATCACTTATATAGCTTCAACCCTTTGCTTAGTGTGACCTGTAAGATTTTGAAGAATATTGAGTCATTGAAAGTTGTACAGGTTGTATCAGTCACTGATTATCAGGCAAGGGCTTTCTTGACTTTGCTATGAAGTAGCAAGTGGTCAAGTACAAACAGTGGATACAAATTCTGGAACAGATCAAGAGGGAACTGAAATATTCTACCCATCTTATCTATACTGACAACTCACTATCTGGAATTGTTAGTGAAAATATTTTCTTTTCTCCAAAAGATCATAATTCTCATATTCATTCACATTTATCAAAATTACTTCTTGGTCAAAAGTTTATTAAGTCAAAATCTTTTGCAAAAATGTAAATTTCTGCTTTTATTTTCATTAAAATTGATTTCTTTGCAACAGTGTCTTATGTATTCATGGCATATATATATATATATATATATATATATATGTATGTGTGTATATATATATATATATGTATATATATATATATATATATATATATACACACAGATATATATAGTTCAAACTTCAACAAAATGGTTGTATTTTCTTCCCTTAAAATAAATCTCAAAAGTTAGGCTTTCTATTCTAATGTCAAAGTACTTAATTTTAATAATATACTTAATTTGAAATGTGGTTTCACTCATTCCAACTTCAGATTTTTTTCATCGCTAATTACACCACTGTAGTAGTAAGAATACTACTGACAACTAAAACTAGATTTTGAAAGCTGAACACCAAAATATTTTCAAATATTCTACTGTAAATTTTAGGTTGGAAAAGCCATCAGCAGCAGGCTTTCAAAACACATACAATTAGTGCAATTTGATAAGGAATATGTTAATTCACAACAATATTTTTCGTAGCCTAAGTGTAGATCACATCCGAATTTTGAAACTGCTTGCTGAGATGACTCAAGATACCAGAAATAATTATTTATTTTATCTTTCATCTTTTTTACATTTTAATTTCAGATTTATTCAAAATCTTTTCCTTAAAACAGAATTTATAGACATACTTTCCTTCTAATGCAATAAGGCTTTTTCTCAAGAAACAGTGAAGGGGTTCTCCCACCCATTAAATCACCCAAAAAAGCACTCAGAGTCTAACAGAGGTCTAACAGGTAGTGTCAGAAGGACTGCATAGTATTGGCATTAGTAAGGTAAGTATGGAATATCTCTACTAAAAGGTTGATTTAAAATTTCTAAGTATCTTTTCAGTGACTTTGGCTCCAGGTGCCTAAGAAAGCTGCAGGACAATTCCTCAGACATTGTGACACTAAAAAATCTGTGAGACACTAAAAAAATCTACCTATCCTCATTGAATTGCCTGGATCCAGCAGTGAAAAGCCAGGTCCCACAGTCCTGCTCTTCTGCCAGTCAGTTTCCCTGTGACTTGAGGGACATATCCAGACCTACTCAGGCAGAAGAATCACATCTCAGCAGGGAGGGTGAAGCTAAAAATACAAACGAAGGAACAAAGTTAGCCTTGAGCTCCATCTGTCTCCTTACTGTTTGTACTGGGTACTTTGTCAGCTGCCTTGCCTTTCCTTTAAGGATAAAAAGTGAATGTAGAAAGGAATGACTACCAGTGCCATGAGCCTGGAAATCTGCTCAGGTCTGCACACTGAACAAGCTATAAATATAGCCACAGCTGCCTTCTCTGGGACCTTTCTTTTACACTTAAGGCACAGAATTTGTTATTCATCATGCCTATGCTGTTCTAAGCTGCTCATTTCTTCTCCTCCTCCTTCTTTCTCCTCCTTCTCCTTCTCATTGTTGCTGCTGCTCTTTTTGCCATTTGTTTTACAAGTGTGAAGGTTGGCCTGACTGTAAAAACATCATACAGTCACTTTATCTCTTTCAGACTAAGATTTGTGCAAAATCTATTAGAATTGTTGCTTCTGAAAATAAACACTGATTCACAGCAAATTCTACTAGAAATGAATGAAAGACAATGAAACTGTAACTTCTCACTTGCCACAGCTGTTAGAACAGGTACATGAAACAAATAGAATGCAGTAAATATGGCTTTTGCCTTATAAGTTTTCCAGAACTCAGAAACATGCTTTAATTTAATTTGCTCTTACAATAAAAGCTAAATGTATTTTTCTTTTAATGAAAAAGATATAGTTTTGTAGCATGAAATTTGTGTATATTTAAAATTTCAGTTATTCTAATGGCTTTCATAGTACTATTATCTTTTTCTTCTTTATTTTTAATTTTCATACTTATTTCCTATTACGTTTTAAAAAGACTCTCTCTAATTACATGTGCAAAGAATCCACTGCAGCCAGAATCTGAAAAAGAGCTGCATAGGGCACAGTTTAAAGAATGTGGTAAATGTAACCTTTTGGCTTGAAGTATAGTTGTATATATAATTTTATTTATTTATTTATTGTCTCTTGGCAATGTTCTCCTTTGACATCTGGGTTCTATTGCCAGCCACTTGTTACAGCTCTCTCCATGGCTTAATATTTCACTGTTTCTTTATTTTTTAATTCCCACCTTTGTCTGACTCATTCAACAAATAGAAGAACACTCTGTACTGAATGTTCATCCAGAACTTGAACTGAGATCTTTAACCTGGGGAACTCACAGAACTTTTGCTGTTTTGTCCACATCAGGACACATCCTGCAACTATTCTCAGCTGGGAGGCAGCAGGTTCGTAGCATGACCACATACTCAGTGCAGGTCTACCACATGATGAATGTTTACTGAGGCAACAATATTAAAAAATTATCCTTCTCAACATCAAACCCAACACACCCTGCCCCCCCCAAAACCCAACAAAACAAACCAAACAAAAAACCCCCAAACCAACAAACCAACACCAAACAACACCCCAGTCCTGCCATTTCTTCCCTAATCTACTTGCTTAAGTGGGGGAATTCTAAAGAATCTTTTAGGTTTATAGCTATCTTCCCTTCTTTGAGAGACCTCAGCTAGAGTAAAAGCATGAGAACAGCTTGGGTAAGAATAGAAGGAAACTTTGGTTGCACTTCACAGAGGGAACAAGATAAACACCTGCCAAAACTACATCCTGGCTCTGTGTATTGGGTTTCCATAGCAAGGTTTTGTTAGTGGGGGCACTGCAGGAATGGTTCCTATTAGAAGACACTAAAAAACTTCCCAATGTCAGACAGAACCAGTTTCCACCAGCAGCAGGATGGACCTGTCTCTGGCCAAAGCTGGGCCAGTCACCCCCACTGGTAGCAACTCTGGAATATCATATTCCAGAAAGGGTAAAAATTGCCACAGAGCCACCAGCCAGGACAGAGAAGTGAGAAAATAGAAAACAAGCATCCCCGAAGACACCAACGTCAGTGAAGCCAAGAGAGGAGCTCAGGTTCCCCTGCAGCTCCTGGTGCAGACCATGATGAGGCACCTGTGCCCCTGCAGCCTGTGGAGGTGCAGGGTGGAGCACAGATCCACCTGCAGCCCATGGAGGATCCCATGCCAGAGCAGGAAGATGCCTGACATGAGGTTGTGTCCCCATGGGAAACCCATGCTGGAGTGGGCTCCTAGCAGGACCTGTGAGCCTGTGGAGAGAGGAGCCCACTCTGGAGCAGGTTTGCTGCCAGGACTTGTGACACCATGGGGGTCTCACACTGGAGCAGCCGGTTCCTGAGGGATTGCAGACCTGTGGGAAGGACCCATGTAGGAGAAAGTCATGAAAGATGTATCCCATGGGAGGGATCCCATGCTGCAGCAGAAAAAGAGTGGGAGGATGAAGAGGCAGCAGACAAAAATCATTAAGAACTGACTGTAACCCTCATTCTCCTGTAACCCTCATTCTCCTGTAACTGACTGTAACCCTCATTCTCCCACATTTCCCTGTGTCACTTGGAGACAGGAGGTTGAACAGCTGTGAGTTCAGTTGAGCCCAGGATGATGGGGATGGGGGGAAAGTGTTTTTAGATCTTATGTCTCACTCTCCCCATATGCTATTAATTGTCAATAAATTCAAATAATTTCTCCAAGCTGAGCCTATTTTGCTTGTGATGGTAATTAGTAAGTGATATCTTCCTGTCTTTACCTTAACCCAAGAGATTTGCATCATATTTTCTCCTCTGCCTTATTGAAGTGGGTGAGAGATTGAGCTGCTTGGTGGGTACCTGGTGATTAGCCAAGGTCAACACACTACACCATTACCCAGATGGAAAAAGGGAATATACTTAAAGCATAGGCAAATTATATTGAAATTATGCTTCTTATAGACTCAAAATAGAAATAATTTCCCCTCTATTTTTCTCCCTTATAACTGTGTGGTTTGCTAGCATTTTTAAATGGGAAGCTGGTGGCTCTTATTTTATAGAAGTAAAGGACCTTATTTGATAGGAACAAGAAAAATAGAAATGACAAAGATTTATATTTTCAGAAAAACTAAAGCAAATCAAAAATTTATTAGGGATTTTTTTAAAGTAGAATCATCAAAATGTAAGCATGCCACTTACATAAAATGAACATTACATGTGGCAAAGCAAAATATCTTTTTTTCTGCATCCTAATGTCAAGTGCTCAGTTATGATAGAATTTGGGTTTGTAAAGTGAAATACTGATAATGACTTAAGGAGCAGGGAAACTGTTACTTCCCTTTTAGAATAAATAGTATAGTAAAACTGTCAGCAATTTTTTTTTCTGTCAGAATAAATTTATTTGCTAATAAAAGCAAATTTTCATGTTCATGTTAGAACATATAATTTGTTGATTAATCTATCCCTATGGAAATTTTATTGATTTAATTAGGGTGTAGATTATTTCTGTAGCTCCTTGTATTGGAATATTTCCTAAAAGTGAAAAGAAGTGTACTTAAAATGGCAGGATATATATTCTATGCAGTTACATGAGAAAGTATCCATAAATTGTATAGATTTGTTATTAAAGCAGTCACAACAGTAGTAACTTTAACAAATGAGGGCTACAGAAAAATCCTATTTTTGATTATTTACACATGCTACAAGAAACCTTATGGCAAATTTGCTGTTTTGTTGAATTTGAAAAAAAAAAAAGGAAAGTATTCCCATAAAACATGTTTTACCACATGAACTAGGAAAGTGACTAGATAGTTTGACCATTTTATAGGAAATAATGGATCGGGATCATATGCCAAGGGACTTGAGCTCTGAAATATATAATTTTCAGGTGCCCAGTATGATCTGTGAAATACACAGATTTCAGGTAGCCTAAGAATGTTATGCTAATTAAGTTTAGTTGCTGAAGGTACTGGAAGCAGGTTAGCTGTACCACCTGCAAAGCATAAAATACATATGGAAAAGAAAACACTTAAATCCATGTTTCAGAGCAGCCAGTAAGCTGGCTGCACTATAACGCCAATAACATTTTCTTCCCCTGAATTTCAAACCAGAACAGTTATTAGGTTTGGAAACAACACCCCTGTAACACAGCTGATCTAACAAAATGGGCCATGAATATGCAATCAGGAAAAGAAATGGAAAAAAATTTATAGACAGAGAGGAAGTAAGAAAGGAAGAAAGAATGAAAGCCATTTAGTTATATGCCTGAGAGTATCAGGATTGGTGAAAAATGCAATGTGCCTGATCTGTAAAATAAAAACCTTAAAAGTAGGTAGCAACTTATCCCCACTGCAGTCTCATCCTGAATAAACTAAGGTAGCTAAGGTACAAAATTGAAATCATATGGTAGCTAAGCAAGATGCAGGACAAATGGGTACAGACCTAAGTGTTTTTCTCTTTTTGATGGCATGTTAACTCTGTAAACAGTTTCTAAGATTAGGCATGAGGCAAAGCTGCTAAACACCACTTATATGTTAAAGCCATGCTGTTGCGTATCTATGATATGCCATTGTGGGATGCTAAAAATAAAATAAAGTCAGATTGAGGCCTTAGATGTGTCAGGATACATGAAATTGTGAATTTCACTTACATTAAGTTGTCAGCAATATATAAATATATGCATTTAAAATGAGAACAGTGCTCCCTGACAAGTATAGAATGTATTTATGTGAGTAGGCAAGTAGATCAAAACACAACAGTACCAAAAGTAATGCACCTCTTGGTTACAAGTGACACCTACAAAAAATGCTACAGTCTTGCAGAATGTCGTCATTGTCACTTTCTCCATAACTTTCAGGCATTTCTTCAGCTGACCCTTGCACTGTCTCCCATACTCAGAGGAATTTGCCACTCTCCTTATGACTGCTTGAAGGAAGTGCTACAAGGGACAGAAGTGGTTCCAACAGAGGGGTATTTTCTGTCTGATCCAGTGTCATTACCTGCAAAATAAAATGTGACTGTTGGCAGGCACAGGACATGCTTTCACACTATATGATAAGACACATGATAAGCCACTTAAGGCTGGTCTTTATCCATTACTAGTCTGACTTATCAAAATTTTCAGTACTTTCTTTTGAATGGTTTTAATATCTTGTCACTCAGTACTCAGGGCAATACTGTGAAGTATAACTAAGCCCTTGGAGAATGATGGCTACTCCTGGAAGAACAAGAAAAATGTCAGCATAGCATACACACTCACTGACATGATTTATTGGAACTTTCCTGAGTGATTTTGAACTCTCCATTGTTTTAAAGGGAAAATATTACTTAATTCTGGAAGACTTCCCTGAGAGAGGCAAAATGAACTTTCTTTATGTGAGCAATTTTGGAAAACTAAGGGAATTTAAAAAGAAATAAACCTGAAATGTTGATATATACCTATGTGGTCATAATTTACTAAACATATTGGATATTAATTACTCTAGCAATCATGACAAGTTGTTATGATGTGCTTCTTTAGTTTTTTTATAAGTACCTAAAATAACAGATCTTAATTGATTCATTAAATACTCTGATTTTTTTTTTTTTTTTTGCAAACCCTAGCAAACTTATAAGTATCCAGATTCTTCAGGGTTCTGGGCCTACTTGGCCATGTAGAACATCCTCTCGATTTGAATAAATGTTGTGTGAGTGGTTTAGAAGAGGATATCAGCAGAAAACTCTTCATGGGCTGAGGCCAGAAGACTGATGGTTATCAAATCATGTTCTATAAACCTAGGAAAAACATTGTGATTTTGTGGTTGTTTTTCTTTCTTAGTTGGTTGGCTGGGGCAGCGGGGTGTTTGTTTGGTTTAAATTCTCCCTTTTTAACTTGAGCTATTGATTAATCTCCTTTTTCTTTTTTATCCCCACTTTTTGGAAAGGTCTATCAAATGGCCACATTTTCTTCAAAACACTTTGCATGAAATTTTTCTAAAATTTCTAACTAAACAAGCCATAAATATTATAGACTTAAAATACTTACAAAGTCTATTTATGCTCTGATGGGATATTTCAAAGGTCTTCTAAATCTATTTCAGTTATGGGATTTCTCTTTATTCCTTGAGAGCCATGAAAAAGATAGTAAAATTCAGAGAAGTCTGTTATTCTATCACATTTATAATGGCACACTTAATGACAATATATCCAGTGAGATGTTAGGAAGTCAGAGGACTTCAAAAGTTTTATTCAGAAACATTAAAAAGATTTATGTTAATGCCTGAAGCTTGAATTCAGAATCTCCAGAGATAAACGTATACTGTGCTGCACCATAACCATGCTATGTCTTGAAATACTTCCAGTTTATTTATTCTTAGTTCTGCCACTCAATTGCTGCACTCTGAACTATGTAGGAAGACTGATACCTTAACTCAGACCCCTACCTTTAATAATGAAACCAGATACAGTACACTCTTCTATGAATTCTTTGCCTTATTATTCATAGCAATTGATTAACTTATACTACCAGAAGTAAGGCTTAGAAATATTATTTTTTTAATGGCTCCCAATTCAAACTTTAGACTGAGAAAATGTAGCTTTGCCAAAATGTTAAACACGAGGCTGTCTGGAGAGAGTCATGGTTGTTGCTATCTGTCTTGTTTCTAGAGTAAAACTGAACAATACATCTTCCATGAAGATTTCCACGTGTAAAAGTAAAGTATACATAGAAGTGAGAAAGATTACTCCCACAAGAAAACACAGTGGGCATAACTGTAGCTCAGTGTTAAAGGGACGGCTTTACAAAGGAAGACATTCATTCACAGAACTTATCCTGCACAAACTACAAAGACTCACATAGAAGCTTAGCTGAAATGGAAACTGTCAAAGAATTTTTTGGGTTTTTAATAGTCTTTTCTGTCCTTTATGCATGTTTACATATGTAAAAACCACAGTAGCTCAGAATATCAGGACAGACCTGACAGATTAAGGAATTCAGTCGTTAAATACAGAGAGGTGCTGATAGTACAGTTACTTTCCATTTCCATTATCTGAAATATAGTAGTCTGTCTTTTATGTAATAATATGTGGCTTCCATTACTAAAAACGTTCTACAAAAGACATGTTCCAATAACAAGATGGAAAGTAATAAAAAGCATCCTCCCTCTTTTCAGACGTTTCTTCTATCATCTAAGAGCGACTTTTAACTGATGTGACTGTAACAAATATACTGTTTTTAATATAGAAAAATATTACTATTTTTCTTAAAGCTTGGAATAATTTCATCTAATGCATGTGGATGAAACAGCCAGGAACCACCACACTACTAACTCTTGCGAGTGCTACTAAATGTTGAAAAATTAGCAATATCAAAATATTTAATTGAGAAGGACTAAGTCATGACTAATCAACAGATTTTGAATCACAAAAATAACACAAGACATTGTATGGTCCATGCAATGCAGGCATAAATTTTTGGTGCATAATGCCATTAAGCCTGTGTATGAAACAAAAATATTTGAGGATATCTAAAGGAATATCCCAGTTCTCCAAGTTGCATGAAAATCTAGAGGAACATAAAGACTACTTATTCAACAAGGGCATAGTAAAGCTAGAAGTTATTTAAACACAAGAATAGTTGGTTTTGACTAACAGGTTTTTCTTTATTTTGTGTCTGAAATGTTTTTTTGCTAATTTGTTATCAAAATAAGGAATATTATTTATCTTAAAAGTATAAGACTAAAAAACCAAGTAACACACAAGAATTGTTCTTAGATTGTCAGAAAGAAAACAAACTAAAGTACTTTTGATACATTCCATTATGTATGTCTCTGTAAGTATTCTATCTGACCTTTCAATTAAGCCCAACCATGTTGTCAATTCAAGGAGCTTTGAACAAGGATTTGAAAAGTCTTAGCTGTTTTCCCAAATGACACAGCAGATTGCTTCAAAATCAATTATGTTACCATTAGAAATTGAATTTTTTTGAGTCCTATATTAATGAGATAAGGAAAATTAGTACTGAGATAAGAGTTCTAAAGCCCATTTTCCTTCATTTTATATACACTTTCTGTGGATTTCCTACTTCATGTATAGGCCAGAATGCCTCATGACATCCTAAAGTCAAGGGAAAGGCAACCCTTTTGTCAACCTTATATTCTCCTGGAACATGGAGACATGTTTTCACAGCATGGTTTAGAATTTAATTAGGAGCTATATCTAACATTTCTCCTCTAATTTTCTGTTGCACATATCATCACTTCTTGTAATACTCATTTGCATGGTTAAGACTGCATTTTCTAGGCCTGTGGATTTCTCTGAATGAGGCTTGATGAATGGGAAAATAACAAAAAAGAGTCATATCAAGACCTGAATTATTCCCTCAATACAATCTATTTAAAAAGTCCATGCAGTAGGAGGTTGCCTGATCTTACCTTCCTCTTTAATCAGGTAAAGAGACACTTCGTGAGGACGTTTGAGCCTCTGGGACCTGATATGCCTTCTGTGTGACCTACAGTGCTGGGGTTCAACTACCTGTGCCCTTTGTCTGTGCATTTTGGTGCAGCCCAGCTGTGTGACCTTGGCTTTGCTTTAATGAGAAAAAATGTTTAACTGTAATGGACCTTGCAAACTAAAACCTTACAAGAGAAAGGATGTAAAAAGACAGGCAGAAGTAAATCTGTTTAGACTCATGGTATTTCAGGACTTAAAAGAAAAATGCTGACATGAAGGAGTGTAAAAGCCCAAGAAAAAAGGCAGAATGAGAAGGTAGCAAATCAGTAGAAAAAAGGTTGACACCAGACCTTTTCCAGAAGCACAGAAAGGAAAATATTCTCCATTTGACTGATAACTGTCTGGACAGTAAAAACTCCCAGGAAGTTTCTACAGATCCTGCAATTCTGATTATCTGAATAGCATAATAGTCTGATACTCATGTCTGCTATATATCTCTCCTGTATATAACTTTTGATATATTATTTTTACAAAGTTTTTTGCTTCACATAGTAAAAGATGTGTTAAAAGTAGAGGTGAGCATCTGTAGTTCCCAGTGTTTCTTCAGTTACTACACAGAAAATTTAATAAGTTAGTTGGTGTCAAAACTTAGATAAACCCTATATACAGAGAGTTCTCCAGTATTTTGAGTTAGCAGTCTCTTACTTCTCAAATTTGCAGTGATATTTGCAAATTCATAGACCATAACTGAGGAAAACAGCTGTCCTTGAGATTTCTGCATCATGTTAAAAAATAGAATGCAGAAATCTGAAATAATAAAAACAAAAACTATGATAAAAGAATGGCATACTATTCACCCTTGGAGAAACAGACATACCAATTCTAATTTAGTTTCTAGAAAAAAAAAATTCTTAAATGGGCCAGTTTCTCAGGTTTTGTTTTAATATTTTACAGCATGTTTTTCTTGTAAGGATAATTGTTCCCTTATTTTAAGATAAATTCAAACATTCTGTGTAATGCACCATTAAAGATGAAAAAAACTTCAACTCCCTAGTAAAATATAAACCTGGTCTGACATTTTAAAATCTTATCCAAATATCTTCTTGATATAGTCTGAACATGATTTTCATGAAATTTCATGCATTTTCCTGCAGAAAATAATGCAAGATATATTGATTCTGAAATCCTATCTTTCAGAAATCTCAGGGCCTATGGAGCCAGATTTTAAACTGTAAATTTTGAATTGTATTTGGAAACAAAGCAGAGGTCCAAAATGCTTCTGGAATGAACCAGTATTTGTTAGATGTAACAAAGTAGAAAACCTATTTAAAAATAATAGTGGAGCTCGTTTTATTTATTGATCAGTATAAAAAAGAATATTTGTGCCTATTGCTGTTACCTGAAGCATCTAGGATTATTTAGCACTTTATCAGTGTAAAAGGATCAAGGTAATCAAAGTTAAAATTATCATTCTTGTGAAGCAGATTGCTCTTTTTTTTTTTTTTCCTTTTGAAAAAATTCTTCTTATTTGCCTGAACCATGAGCTTGGGCTGTCTGACTTTTTCCTTAAGTGGATATGCCAGAAGACACCAAAGATATCTTATCTTCGAAGAAAGGCTTTATTAGAACTCAAAATAATAAATCAGAGCAGATAAGGGGTTCTTTGAAATGGGATCTATACATGCCGATCTATCAGCACAGCACAAAGCCCTGCCTGATGTGTTCACAAGCAAAACTTGTGTTTCAGATAAGTGCAGATTAACCTCAGGGGAGACATCCTCCAGGCAGAGGGATTGCAAAGCAGGCTTGATGTCATCATCAGAGCCTTTTTTAGCCAAATATTCCATATTCATTTTCAGAAAGACCACAGAAAAATTAGGGTTTGATCACTTTTTATTTATGCCATGAGAATGACATGAAGAACAGATGTAACAAAAAATGCAAGCTCATGAAAGGCATGTACACCATGAGTACACAGTACCTGCACAGTGGCTCTCAGAGATGATTTCACTGGTTATTCTTCAAAGCAGAGACATGTTCATGTTTTTCATCACATTTTCTTCAATCTTCCCTATGTTATGGATGCACCAGAACATATGCAAGCAAACACACTCACACCTAATACCAGGCATTTGTCAGGAGCATGAACACAAGAGCTGCCATGAGAACACCATGGTCATGAGGGCCACAGAAAGGAACACTGCTTTATATTTAAGATGCTGGTACTAGCACCCTAATTCCAGCCCTTCCAGGTTGCCATCTCCCTATTATGGCGTTCACCATGTTCACCCACCAGTCCTACAGACAGCAGGAGTCAACCATCATTGCTGTGATTATGAAGTGTGTGTGAGGAGCAAATTCCTAAAACCACATCTCCTGCACACCTTGGCACAGATGCAAGTAAATATATCACAGTACATGACTAAGGCCTTCAGAACAAGGCCGTGTATAAACAAGTGTTACTTTGTGTTAATGACTTCGGTGATGACAGAAAGTTACAGAGTAGCAAATGCAGGGCACTTGGAATATTTTACTTGGAATGGGACACCACTTGACACAACATTCCCCAAACTTCTGGCTTAGCCTTGGCACAGAGGCAAATACATGGGCCAGATGAGAATCTGACCTCACCTTTTCAAAGCCACTATTAGCTTCACAATTACCTTGTATTATTGTGACCAGAGAAAATAAAATTTTTACTGTGCACCCAACCTGTAAATCTTCCAGTTGCCTGTTTTCTCTATCAAAAACACCTCACCTAAGACATGACTTGTTCAAAAAGAAAAGTCCTTAAAATGTTCTGAAAGTCACTAATCTTCCACAAGTATTAAACCACTCTTTTCTCCTCTTGGAGTTTCAGAATCTCTGTAACATATTTGAAGGTTCCAAATTATAAACTTGCTCATCAAATCAAAGAATAGGAAATATATAACACCTTTCACCAAGTAGTATTATGACACTCAGAAAAACGATGTTTTAGTTTCAATCCCCGAATATCAAATACTTCATGATCAATATTTTTCCAGGGAAAACTTGAAAAAGCAAGCTGAATAGTGCGGAAATTTAGAGCATGCTTGAAGTCTTCTGGTGAGCAGCAAAATAACTATTTTACTTACTAGTGTGTCAGGGTGTTACAGATTGTCTTAGGTAGAAGAGGAGCTTTTATCTGTAGGCAGATTAAAAAGTAAGAGAACCAAGATCCTATTAAATTGGGGTAGTTCATTTGGAGAGGAAGAGCTATGTGAGAACTATCTAAAATAATCAGTAGTCTGGCAGTTAGTGTGGTTGCTTAGTTTTAAGCAACAGTGATAATTTGGTTTTTATTTTTAAAATCAGAAACAGAGTCAACCTGTACCCTCATCATTAGCAATACTTTCCAAACTTACATGAAGACAAATTTTTAGTTCCATCAGACTCCTTCTCATTGACATTACATGATGACATTGTTAATTTTTGAAATATCTGAAATTACAGCAATTAATTATATCATGAGGCTGGAATGATCTTGCCATCACTGTTAACTTTGAAGGTTAATATTAAAAATGTGTGAGCTTCAAGAAGATGGCATTTTTAATTCTCACTTCAGCCACCTACTGTGTCTCTTCAAGGATTCATATAGTTCATTTAACAATGCTTCAGACTGCTTTTTCCACACTTAGTAGAATAATTGACATGCATGTTTGAAAAGTTATTGGGGGATTCTGGAGGATCGGTATCACCTTCCTTCTTCAATAATTTCATTTATGGAAGAAACAAACTTTCACAGAATTAAGGAAAGATTTAGGTAATTTTACAGATTATTTGTTAACCTCTGATTAAAAACAAAAGGAAAATGGACACAGCTCCTCGTGTCCTTGACACAAGCCCTAGCAGGAAGAGAAAACTGAATATTTGTTTTAACTCCTGCCTAACCAGAGTAATTCTCTTCCCCATACACAACAAGTAAAATTGAATGTTGTCATACTTGTGGCATGAGAGTTAACCCCCTTCTTTTTTCAAGATTTATCACAAGTGAGCTTCTAAAGTCAAAATTGAAGGTTCAGCTGAAACTAATATATTTCTCTGATTTCATAAGTAGAATTACAGGTCAGACAGAGAGGACAATGAAGTCATGAAGTCATGACCAATGAGCTCTTTTGAGTTTTGGAGGTTGTTGTTAATCAAAGGTCAATATTGGTTATCTGATTTTTTAAAATTTACATTTTATAAAAAACTTCAGGAAATTTTTAGGCAGTATTTGCACGTTATAGTCAAACATATTGACACCATTGTGCTATGTGTTAGTAGTTTAGGAGGCCTTATAAATTTAGTCCATACATCTCCTAGTTTCCTGCAAGAGATCAAAACGGGAGAATATACTTGCCTAAAGGAGCTACTTATTTTTTATCTTTGAAGTTAAGATGATATTGTCAGTCTTAATGCTAGTGGGAAGATACAGCAGATTTTTAGAATTTTACCATTAACTCTAAAAATATAGGACTGCAAATATGCTGAGATTCAATGTTCATAAACTATTAACTGTCCTGGTCCTACTAAGTTCTTATTTCTGAGAGCTCTTCTCCTCAAAGGGTTTTCAAAAACAGTTATCTTTCCATTTCAGATAAAAATTAATTTATTCTCCTACCTTGCCACCTCTCATCAGCAAAAACTCTCACTGCATAATAGGGCTTACTACAGACAGGTGGTTTGCTTTTAGTTTTTGTTTATTTTTCATTTAGTTATAATTGACACCTTGAATCTGTGATAGGCAGTGGCACTCCATCATTTAAAATTATTTTTTATACTGCAGATACTTGCTTTTATCTCTGGCACAATATTAAAACAGAGTTTAATAGTAAAAATCAATACTTTGAATTATATTAAACTGTTAAGAACTGATGAGCATTTAAAAAAGTTGCTCTCAATCCATGTTACCTCAGATAAGAAAGGCATTTTGCTAGCATCAGAAACCTTTTATCAAACCATTTGATCTGACATGGTGCAGAAGAGGAAAACCTGCCACCTTTTAAGACACACACACACACACATACACACATATTCCTTACTGTAATCCAGTTTTATTACGGTGCTAATTCTGTTTCATTTTTATAGCTATGACAGAGAATTTCTGAAGAGTCTAGATATATTGGTAAAATGGAAGTAACACTTTTTGTGATACAGTAGTTTTGATACACAGATATCTGTGTCCATACCAGTAATCTTGTGTTGCTGTTCACCGTTTATTTTTCCATACTTCTATATTAATATTTGTCTTCTCAAAATGTGTATGATTATCTGACTCCTTTGTAGTGAGAGAGTGACACACATCAGTACTGTCAGTAATTATGTCAGGAAGATTACAAAAAAAATATTTTCAAAAACATTCCATATTTTTGTACACAATATATATTTTTACTTTATATTTCCTTTTGATCATTATTTCAAGAGTATGTTGGTAAAAGAATTAGGTTTGCTGTACTGATTCAGTTCACCATTATCCATCTTTAATTGTCCTTGCAGAAAATTGAAGAATTTGTAACCTACTGGTCTACCTACCATTGTTACCTGAGCAGCACTGAACAGCAGCTATGAAATGCCAATTACTCATGGAAACCACGGTGTTCTCTTGATGTTCCACAAACTATGGAGATAGACATATACTTGTTCACTATCTCTGAAAGTACTCACTAAGCAACATTCATCAGCACACCATGGTGATGTTTTAACATGCCACCAAATTCCCAGCCTGACAAAACAAAACAGTATGACATCCCCTTCCCAACAGCTTTAACAGATTCATATGTGAGCTTTCTGTAATTAAGACTGTGTTTCTAAAACACTATTTGAAAATTAGACTGAAATGATTACTTGTTGGTTCACTTGTTGCTAAAGAAGTGAGAAGAGGACTTTCAGTTCACAAAATTACAAGCTTTCAGTATCTTGTGCACCCTCACTCTCCAACCTCTCTGCCCCACTCCAGGAGTTTGAAAGGTAACTGCCAGCTCTGATGTGGTCCAGCTCTGTTCCTTAGCACATGTCCGTGATGCCATGATGTCCCAGATAGACATTACATCTGCATCCCACAGAACTTTACTAAGACCTCCTTTGGATAATATCTGTTTTCTCTTTGGTGTTGAAACACTATTTCCTTCAGAGTTTTGACCCCTCAATTCAAAAAATTCCCCAAAAAAGTAAGAAGTGCCTATTAGTGCCTGTCTAGTATTCATTTTGATTTAGTCTACTTTTTGTGGTCTGGAAGTGTCCTCCATCTTTTTTTTTCCTCTCCTTACTTACAGTTTGCTCTTTGATGTGTTCCATATGCATCACTCACAGCTTTGCAGCAGTTTAAGTGAAAGAGACAACGATAAAGGTAAAACATCCTAAAAATTTATTTGCCAGGATAGGACTGTATATTTATTCCTTCTGCTAAATGTTCATGCTACTAAAATAAAATAATCCTCATTAATTTCAGATCCAGAAAAAAAAAAGAAAATTCCCTTGATTAAAAATTGTTTCAAAAGTCAGGTATAAAGCAAATCAGCAGAAGAGAGTGGCTATTAAAAAAAAAAAAAAAGCAAGCTAATTCTGACCAAACAAAATAATGTAAAATGTCTTTTTTCTGCAATATCAATTTTCTGCACATATTTTTCAGGAAGAAAAAGATCTGCATATGGGATTGTCTGGAAGTGGAGGGAGGATATCGGTTGAGTGTGTCACTTAGATTTTTTTAACTGTGTATGTGCCTAATAGACTTTATGACTAACAGAAGAAGAGAATAAGAGCAGCCTTTAAGAGCCAGAAACTGTAAACATCTACTCAATGCTATAGGTACTGAACACCATGGATGCAGTCTACAAACTTCTGTTTTTTTCAGGTACATATTCTTCTGTTGCATAGGCAGGACAGGCCCAGCAGCAGCAGCCTTCAGGATACAGCTAGAGGCTGGTTCATTTCCAGCAGCTGTTTGGAACAGAGTCGTTTAAAGTGAGCCATTTCAGCAACTAGAAATTGCAGCCATCTACTGGTAACTGCCAAAATGTCAGTCAGCCAGAGACTTTAGGGCTTGGCATCTATTTATATTATCTCCCCAGACACATCCAGACTTACACAAGTAGTTGAAGAATGTGAGAGCTACAGTGTGACGGCTGGCCCTTTTGAAACTCTGTTATTGAAGCTATCCACTACTGTATTTGAAGCTCTCCACTACTGTATTTTTTACTTTTTTTTTGCGTCCACACACTGACACAATTTTAACATTTAAGACATTTAACATGGTTTATAAAAATAAATAAGAATTTAATAATATACCCTTTCATGTTTTCCCTACTTTTCTTTTTTTATTTTTCTTTTTGTTCTCTAGTATTAGGCTCAAGTAGAAGTATTAACTGATAAATCTCGCCCTGTGGTTGTAGAAAAACAAATGTACTTGCTGTTTGAAAGAGCAGCTTAGTGGTGGTGGTCTGCTTTCTTGAAACTGTACAGAGCATGCATTATAAAGCACTTGAAGGTGCTTTTATGTCCAAATTACTGACTTCTACTGTAGAATTCAAATTTTTATTTATTTATTTTCTATTAGACTTAGAAGATTCTCAAAGCCTGAAGGGGGAAGAATCTTTATTGTTATGATCTCTGGTGCAATTCCTGTCTGGTTACTGGGTCACATTGCTTATTAACTGTGCTAGGAATGCAAAAAGATTCTCTCTGTTGCTTTGGGAATAACATGTTTTTGTGTTTTAACAAGGAGTAGACTGCTTTGGAGGAGCTCCTAGACAAGGGAAATCTCAAGGGGAGCATGAGAGACAGAAAATATTTGGACCAGGTACAGGATATGAAGGAGTTTTCCTTCCTTAAATCTTTTAATTGAATGACTGTTTTATCTCAAGATTAGTCATGGCTGTCTGGGTTATTTCACTTATTTGCAGGCAAGATCCGTACCTTCTTTTCCTTTCCACCAGTCCCTGGATGGCAATTTCTTCTGAAGTTATATGTGTGTGCAGTTCAGATTTTTAAAGCCCCAGAATGTCTGGTATCTTGAATGATATCTTAGAGTTCAATATTGGTTTTTATTCTTGTCTTTATATCCTTTGATAAGAGCTAACAAATACCTGTTCTAGCAGGTAAGGAAAGGTGGTGAAAAAAACCCAAACTTTTCAATGACAGTTGTATTGGCTCAGTGATAAATAAGTAAGTGTTACTGTGCCTTGCCAGTAAATGCTGACTGAAGTCACAGGGTACACAGTAACAGCTTAGTACATTTGACACTGGTGGAAAGTTCTGTGTAGTTTAACTAACAAGCTAACTCTGTCAAATGAACAGTGGTAAGTGAGGTTCAAGACATGGACATGTGCCAGCCTGAAGTTTTCTTTTCAACTAGGTGTACAGCAAGTTTTTGTGTCCAACAAATCAGGGGAGTTCAATGTCTGTAACACTGGCATCACATCAAGTAAGAGAAGGACATTGTGACATAATTAAGGTGCCTGCTGTGGCTAAAGTGCCCTGTTAATTTTGTTTCTGTTAAGAACAGGATGAGTCCATTTCCCTGGACAGAATATCAGTCACCCATGCTTGTAACCCAGCTTCCAAGTGGAAAAATATAGCTTAGTTTTATATGAACAACATTTCCCTTGCCCTCATTGACACAGGATCAGTATCTGCTTAAAAATGAAGAAAGAAAATGTACTTTTACAGCTTAAAAATAATTCCATTATCTTTTAAATGATAATATTTCTTTGAAAAATGATGGATATTTCCCAGATTTATTCTTTTAAAGGAAAGTATTCAAGATTAAACTAAAAAAAAATAGCTTGTATTTTTCCTGTCTTAAATGGTTACACTTAAACACTCCAGTGCTATGTATCCAGATACACATTTTTCTTGGAAATTCTCCTTTTTGTTTGTAAATATGAAGTTCTTACTTTTGTCCTATTCAGAACTATCCCATTACTGACATTTGTCTACTGAAAAATCATCCATTTAATTGTTTACTATTATATGGCACATTGTAACCATCCCTCTTTTGTTCAAAGCAAAACCTTTTATGTCATACACCACTGCAATTTAGTGAATGCAGCAGAACCATGGGATCTCATAGGACTGCCTAATGGAAACAAAATCAAATATAATGAAATATTCAAATTATATGCTGCTTTATTTATACAAGTGCACTGACAAAGTAGATCAGTAGTTCCAAAACAGTAAACAATCAATATTTCAGTCCAGAAACTTCATCAAATTCTAGTTCAATTTCTGAGAGAAGAGATGAGTTTCTGGTACAGACTTAGTTTAGAAATCTGCCTATGATACAAAGTGAAGCGCAGTGCAGGCATGAAAAAAGGTGTTTAGAAACTTGAGAGAGTCCTCTGCTTAGTTGTTCCCTGAACTGTCTGGTGATGAACATGGGCACTGGTTTTAAAAACTTTTGAAGACTTGCTTACTGAAATATTTAGGAAATTTCTGAATAAATATTTGAGAAAAATGTTATAGCAATCAAGCTTTCAGCCTAATTTCAAATTCATTGTAAATAAGAGAATAACCAAAAAATCATGGCAAGAGATAGTCTGATGCAAAGCAAAGCTGATCTAGTTTATGATTCCTCAATTGCATTTCTCTCATTGTCTGCTGCATAATTGTAGGTTTGTAGAGGTTTCCTAGATGACTGCATGTTTTCTTTATTTGATTCCCTCACAAGACATCAATTCTCCTGGTTATAGATCTCATTAGTTGATTTTCCATGAACAATTATGTTTGCATAAAGTATTTTCTTTTAATAGCAGTCATACCAACATGAATGTGTTGTCTTGCAACCTTGCAGTTCAATTATCCAGCAGAGGTACTGGGCTCTCAAGCTTAGAATGCTTTTACCACTGTTCAGCCAAAGGCAATAACAACGTGGAAGAAGAAATCATGAGGACCACATGTCCTGCATTGGGACTCCAGTTACCTTCATTTTTCACTACCTTCTGCCATGAAGATAGAGTAGTCCATTTAGAGATGGCTCAGGGCTATCATGCCAAGGCATTGCATTGCACAGCATAGATTGGATACTACCAGTCTTGCCTGACTGACTCGTCTGCACTGCATCATCTCTCTTGCAGAACAGCAAATCTGTGTAATTTTTGACATTGCACATATCTTTTACAAATGTTTTTGTATCTGAGTCTCCATTTCATCTACCCAAAGTTACTTAGACTGTGATAATGGCTAAAAAAATCCTACTTAAAGTCAAATAAAAGATCCAAAAAGCAGGAAAGATAGAGCATGTCACAAATCTATTAAACAAAAAAAAAGCATTAAACAGAAAAGGAAAGAAAGTGAGAAAATATTCTGTGCATAAGACCTGTGATCCAAAACCTGTGCAGTGAATGGGAGGACTTGCCATGACTGGTACTGAATCAAACCTACACACAGTGCACTTGGTGACAAGTGCAAGTGTTGTTAGAATCAATGTAAACAGAGGCATCTAACATCAGAGAACATTTCAATGTGAAATTCTCAGTGAACCAAAGAAACCTTATGATCATTTAGAACATTGAAGTGCTGACTGTATTAGTTCAAAGCTTAACAGGTAATCAGTATAAATACCTATTCTTTGCATAGATATTTATCTTCAACTAGAATATTTTAAATTTATGAACATATTGAAAACTTGCACACAGACACCAATGTTATTCTCAGTTGTGAGGACTCTCAGGAATGGCTTCCATTTGCTTTTCATGTCTGAATTTCTCTCCTTTTATTTGATTTAACTTTTCTCAGATACCATTCTTTAGGCTGCTCTCTGCTTCATTTGGTGGCCTCTATCCCCTGTCCATCTAGCACTCCACCTCATCCAGGATCTGTCTGTGCAACATTAAGCAATCCATCTCCCTTTAAATAAATTGTCAGTCCTCTGGTGGTGTTTACTGTACTTTTTGAATTGAGAAATCAAGTAGAAAGTCTCTATTTAAATGAATGTGTGAGTACATGTACAGTAAGACCAGTAAGTCCTACACAATTAAGAAAATGCAGGTCTATTTCTTAAGCAGAATCCTAAACAATTATCACAATAAAAAAACCCCAAAAAAGCAAACATAAAAAAACCAAAACAAAACAAAACAAAAAAAAAACCAAAGCATGAATCCCACTCAATTTTATTTTACTTTGTTCTGCTTTATTTGATTTTATTTTACCTTCTGTTGTACAATAGCAGCTGAATTCTATTTTTTACACTGTGCACAAAGGAAGTATATTTGTCAATGCCCTTCAAAAGTCTTCAGCAAATAAATGTAACTTTATATGAACTCCAAAATAATACAGCTTCAACCCAAAGTTTTCAAATAATACATAAATTTTCCAGGCACATCTTGTTGGACACATGCATGTTAGCAGCAAGTAAATCTAAGAGGTTTACTGTGTCTAAATACCTTAAGTATGTTTTAAAATGGGTTTATGTTTACTTTATTTTGTTTTCAGTTTTGAGTGATAAAATAGTGCCAAACACTGTTCTTTTTGCTTTTGATTAATTCTCTTATTGGAATGGTTTGTAAGAAGCAGTAGTTTGGAGCTTTCAGCTGCCTTACAGAGAAACATATCAGAAGAAATAAAAGTTTCAAGTAAGTTTCTAGTGAGTTCATTTTCTTCAGTTTTCTCAGAAGCTAACAAGAAGAATCACCTTTCTTTGAAATTTAATGATTAAACCCATTGCAACCAATGAAATGAGATAAATGAGAAATGAAGCTTGAATCTAGCTAGCTAAAGGCTGTCTCTGTAATGATCTCCTGAAACAGCCTCATGATGTCCACACACCCCCATGCCAAATTTCTAAGGCCACCCACAACTCACACTTATGACAGCAAAAAAACTCCTACATGTAACACATGTGGTGATGCAAAGTAGGAAGCTGAATCTATTTTAAAAGATTTTTTTCCAGGATTACAGTCTGCATCTGTAAATGCCTGTTTGCATCTGCTGTAAATGTCTTTTCATTAGTCAACCACCTGCTAGATGAGAAGTGTCGCACTAGCAACACAGTATCTGTGAATATGCATGCAAAGTATGAGACCAGAAACTGGCGTTGAGGAAGATGTAATTTGCTGTACAGAAAAGTTGTTATTTTGACATATATACAAATTGAAGTAATTCCTTATGCAAGTGTTCCTTGATGAACATTTATTACTATTCGTTTTCTTTTGCCTGTGTACAGAATGCAGACTTTCAAGCCAATGTTATTGGATTTATGAGGACTCTTCAGCACCATGGATCACGGTGTTCTGCCAGATCATCAGCTGGCCCTGGCAGAACTAGAAGGCCAATGGCTAAAGCAATTACTTTCACTGAGAGCAGACTGAACCTAAAACTGACAAGTATGAATCTTCGTGAAGATACTTTCCAACAAAGAGGAGTGTCATCTATAACCTTTTGTATATCAACTGCTAAACATTCTTTGCTGATGAGCTGTAAGATGTCCAATAAGGCATCAGAGTTTGCTAATATGAAATGAAGACCAGGGAAAAAGTTACGTGAACTTTGAAAAACAGCTTACATTTTGGAATTAATTACTTCCCAGCAGCCAGCCAATAAGAGTGATTCAGAGATGTCAGGAACTTATAAATCCAAACTACTTCAGTTTTATGAGTTTGTGCATGCCTGAAAGAAAGTGAATTTGGTACATCACACTTCACTATTCCACCTTTAATGGTTGGAATAAAGTGGACTAATTCATATGCCACTGAAATCCCTCAATCTTGAAATGCCATGTTCATACTGTGGGTAGTAAAAGTAACGTAGAGAACCATTTGAACTGAAGACAGGTCTGTCTTGAGATTAGAATGCAAATACCGCTTGGGCAGGTCCTTTTTGAAGCACATTAGGAAAATGCTTTGGGATAAAATAAAATTGACCCAAATAATGTAAGTTTTAAGGTTTTCAGAAAAACTAACTGTTGAAATTTGCATCATGTGTTTATGTAAGTAAAATAGTTAGCCTGGAAGATTAAATTTAATGTAATGTCTACTACAGAACTGTACCATTAGTGGGCATGTTAAAGCTGTTTTGAAGTAAAAACTGAAAGTGAAAACCTCTGTGTTCAGGGAGCAGAGATATCTTCTTTCAATCACACAATTTGAGAAGTCAGACTGACATTTTACTCTCCCACTTCTGAACTTTGGATATCTTTGTTTTGATGCTCTATTTCAGTAAATTTTTGCATTCCTCTAATATTAGGTTCTGTTACTAATACCAGGTTCTTTCCCAGAGCTTCAGTACTCTTGGAAAAATTATTTATGATTTCTGTGCTCTGATCTGTTGGAAATAACTTCTTGGACTTCTCATACTGTTTTAAATTGACTTATAATACTCATACTTTTAACTAGTATGTCTTTCATACAAAGATCATTGCTGCTTCTTATCAATATAGTAGTTTCAAAATTTTTACCTTTGCACACACATCTTTCTGAACTATTCAATAAAAAAATATTAGAATATATATTAAAAATCACTTTATACATTCAGTCACTCTTAATGGTTTAAAATAGAACTTGATAACTCCTATCTCATAAAGAAATTAAATTAAAATAGGAGAATTTATTCAATATACTAAGAATCATTTTACAGGCTGGAAAAATCTCAGTTTTACCTTGAAAATCTCTTCATTTACCACTCTGTCAGATTGAAAAATTAATCAAAAATTGCAATGCACATATTCTCCTACAAGGGTATAAAGAATAGGGAACATTTTTTTCTGTTATCTAAACAAGAAGGTGTGAGAGGGTTTTGCTGTTGATGGAGTCCAAAACAAAAACTCTCAAAGTATGAACAGCATCTCCATACCCAGCACAAAGGCTGATATCACAGCCCAGCAAGTATAGTGAGGCCATCAAGAGCACAGGAGGAGAAAGTCTGACAAGGGCAAATGATGCCTCATTCAGCTGTAGCTGAGTGCAGGTGACATCTACAGCAGCAAACCGGCAGTGTCAGGGAAGTTTCCAGCTGCTGGTCTGTCTAGTGTTACACAGTTAGAACAACCCTAGGTTACCTTTATTCCTCCTTAACTAGCATGATCCCAAGAAATAACAGGTCTTAGCTCAAGGCTCATCAAGACCAGACCCCACTTTCCAGCCCTTATCTAGAGGCTCTGCTTTGAAAGGAGGTTGAGTAATCCAGCAGAGAAATTCCTGCTCCTGCTGGCCTTGAGGGCAGAGATCATTCCTAGTATATTTAATGGTACAGACACAACCACAATCTCTCTTCCTGCCTAGTTTTAGGGGCAGTTATCAAACTAGGGATTCCTTAAATCTCCTACAAAGAGGAGAATAAAGATCCACGTGACAGAAAAAATGGCAAATTTTTTTGATCTTTCATAATCACAGGAATGACATTAAATTGACTCATTAAAAAACAAACTCTGATTCAAGAAATATCCTTTTTCTAGAGAGAAGAAACCAAGCAATATGGATGAAATTGAATGGAACACCCTTAGAAGTTCAGAGGTCAGTCCTTCAGTGAAGTATGTACCTATAGAGGCTTGCTTGCAAATTTTATGATTGTGTAGAAACAGAGATCTAGAAAGAGCCAAAGAAAATGTTTTCATTTATCAGGAGTCTAAAGTTGGGGGTTTTTTTCAGTAAAAACGACAAAAATACTTAAAAGAAATATATATAAGGACAGAAAGTCTTCAAACACTGTGAGACAATTTCAAGATCTAAATGGGAATATTAGTAAAAACTAGTAAGAATGGACAAAAAAAATCACAGAAGTGATTTTATCTGCCGTGAAGTATTTTCAGCAGGAGCTCATAAAATCAGTTTGACCTGGGACCCTCAGTTATAGAGAAGTTTGTATTTCTCTGTATAGAATAGGCACCAGTGATAATAAAATAAAATAAAATAAAATAAAATAAAATAAAATAAAATAAAATAAAAATATAAACTAATTAAACAGAAAGCAGGCCTGATTTCCTTGACTAGGAAATCTAATTAATAAATATTTCCATCAGTAGCATTATTTAGTTAAATGAATAAATGATGATACAGAAGTCAAAACTGTCTCATGCTACATCAAAATATAATAGTATTACATTGCTTTTGATCTTATATATCCATAAGAGATTGGTGGCCATAATCCAGATTAAGCAGTTTGAACAAGGGTCTGCAGATATGGGATGATCTTTATTTGTTGAAGATTGAATAGACATATCTTTAATATAAATGGTTGTTTTTACAGGGATCAAATGCAGTACTGCAAATGAGATAAATGAAGTTTGTTCTCTTTCAATACATTATATCCTTTAACAAAAATTATAATTTGTGCTTCATCTGTACTAATGCAATTATAAAATTTACTCAACTGCAATAAATACCATTATAGAAAACAAAAGTAAACTTGTCTTAAGATGACAGTATATCAAATGAACCAGATGTTTTCATACTAGAGCCATCAAGAGTTTGGATCCTTTTGATGGATTGAAAGCTCTAGTAAAAAGGTTTTTAAGAGCCAGAACAGACATACTCTCCTAGCAGTTCAGGAAAAGGAATCACATGTTTTAAGAAATTGGGGATTGTGGTAGATACAGCATTCAATTACTGACTTGCTGACTCCAGATCAATGGCCTTGAGGGATAGCAAGGTTAATTAAACCTTAATTCACTCAAGATAAATTGACATTTTTTTCTCACAGCAGCAATTGTCTAAGCAGAAATCTTACTAGTAGTGGTGAAAGTTGATACAAAAAATTAATCATCTTTATTCCTGTGTCATTATTTAATGAATGTTTCCCTATGTTCCATGAATTTAAAATCCTATAGGTGTAGCAACAGTCCTAATATTTGCTTACAATCATCATCTACAAAATATTTAGAAAAATTTAAGGTTTCATTCTAAAAACATTCTAAATTGTCTTAGAAATTAGTTGAGAAGTCCACAGTTTAAGATTACAAGATCAAAAGAGTCTAGAACAAGCGTTACCCCTATGACTGTTTGTTCATTCTCAAACAGTTGTAGGGGTAAAAATTAATTGTTTGTTAACGAACACAACTTTTGTCAGATACAAAGCTGGGTCACCACAGCTAGAAGCAAAAAGAACTCTGAAGTCACCTTTTTATACTTTTGGATATATTGGGTAATTCGGTTGGATACTTCAACTACACCATTGTGTACTAATCAACTGCTGAAAAAGCAAACAGAAAAAAAAAAGTGGTTTACATCACTACCATTTGAATAGTTATGTCAAGAATATTCTTTTGCTTTGGAAAAAATATTTTCTGCAGTACCTGTAAAGTTGCAGGGATACAATTTAAACTAATACAGCCATTTCTCTTCTTTTCTACCTTGTCACTGACATCTGAAAATTGTGAGTAAAAAATTCTAGGAGTCTGCAATTTAAGCTGCAATTTCATTCTTCATCATCCAAACTGATTTGCAAATCATGTTCATTTTGCTTTATAGTCTGAAAAAAGAAAAGATGTCTCAATTTCTCTAACATTTTATACTTTATACCACTACAGTAGTCCAAATATTTTTATTGATCCTCTTCTAACCAATGATGTCATAAATATTACACAGAGTATTACAATTTCACACTGGATGCATGAATCTTTAAGGACTGAATTCCATTTAGTGGTCTTAATTGCAGCATCTGTTCCTTTGCTGTAATGACATCAAAATTCATTGCAGCATAGCATCATTACAATGCAAAAGACCATAATAGCATCATTGTCATATAAAAGCCTTATAGCAGGCTAGATTTCCAACAAAGATGTGAAAGGAAAAATGATTGTTTTTTGAAGAATACCAATTTGATAGTAGTAATCTTTTTTTCTCCCTTATAATAAACCTTTAACTGTAATATTGTTTTCATGTGTAGAAATAAGTGTTTTGTTTTTTGTTTGCTTGTTTGTTTTGTTTTGCTTTAATTCCAAAACTCTTCTTGCCAAAATGTTCTTTAGTAAGTGGAAGTATCTGGGGATCTTTTATTTACTTGATTTGAATTTAGGATCCTCTTGACTAATTTGGTAGTCTGAATTTTGTAAACCATGTTCTGTTATTTTTTGTAACAGTCTGCACCATGATTTGCACAAGTATTGAATATCAATTCTAATTAGCCTGTGCAAAAATTATTAGTTTCTGAAGCAAGACTTTCATATAATCGAGAAGCAAGCAAAATTTCATCTTGAAGGCAGAGTCTAGAATCATCAGGAAAGTTAGATTCCAAATAAGCAGCTCCCCTACTTCCCTTCCTCCACCCCTATAATGAGATATTATGAGTTGAAATAAAGATTTACTGAAAGCAGAACAACAACAAGCAGTATAATAATAAATACTTTTGCTTTTAATAGCAAAAGTATACAAAAGACACAAAAATACCCGTTTGTGTTTTACCCACAAAAGGGTATTCACCTCTGGGAATGTTGCTGTGCCCATGCCATTGGTATTCAGAAAACCTGAATTTGGCAAGGAGAGGTCCCACAGGTCAAAGTTACGCCTCCAGCCTGAAGAAAACAGACAACAAGGACAACCAAACCATGAGAGTTGGTTCATCCAAATAGGGATCATGCAGTTCTTGGCTGAGCTCAGTTCTCTGCAGTTGCCTGTGCTGCTGCCTCCAATTCTCTGCTGTCCTGTGTGTGTGTGTGTGTGTGTGTGTGTGTGAAAAACATCTCTGCTGGGGTGCTGACCCCATGCTGACTGCCCCTGCTGGCTCTGCTGTGCCTTGGAGCTGTCTGTTTCACTACCACAAGGCCACATTCATGCTTCAGAGAAAAATGGGATGGAGGGGAGCCAGTGGGCAGCAGAACAGACCAAGTTCTCGGAGGTTTTAAGGGGACTGTCCACTGCACTCCAGTGAGCAAGGGAATGTGGTCAATTTCCAGTGCTAGTGCCCAGCTTTTCCTGCCGAAATCACATCCCCAGCAATGAAGAGAGTGGTATGGAATATAAAGAACTCCAAATCTTTTCTCTGTAACCAGGACAAGCTGTGGCTTTCAGTTCTCTGTGGCAGTGTGGACAACAGTGGGATGCAAGAAATGTACTGCAGGCAACATGGCCTGTCAGCCTGGAGCACAGAAGCACTGTAAGGTTCCTGAGAGCTATATCAGAGTACTTGCAACAGTATGTTGTCAGTGAGCCACAGGTTAGAGATCAACACTCTGAAATGAACAGATAAAGAAAACCTTGTTTGCTTTTGTTGTTTTTTTTATCTTTCCAAGATTGCTCCTTGTTTAGAAAAACTTGAGAAAAATATATGAATATGGTTGAAATTTTAGCTATTACACATCTATTGAATGCTTCTTCGTCATGGTCTGAAGATGTTTTCTGAAATGGTTTTGAGGCCGAGCCTTCAATTTTTTTGACAGAGCCACTTCCTCAGTCATTATACTTTCCCTTGATTGGAGTTAATAGAAAACTGAATCGTGAAAACTACTACACTGAACAAGCAGCCTCAGCTTGACAGAACTTCTGCCACAACTCAAAATTATCACCACATGTTTGCATATGTGCACAAAAGGGGGTTGAAGTGCTTACTAAAAGAAAAAGATGAAGGCTAATACAATATCATTTGCATTTAAAATCGAGAACACCAAAGAAATTAGAAAAAAGGGGTTCAGTGGGTTTAAATATTTCAGGAGACTGATGCCTTACCCTTTGAGTTGCTTTATTAGTATTATAGATATTTTTACAGATGCATGCTAAACCTTTTTAGTATCTACTAAATGTTAATGTTCTTAGGCAATACTTGCCTTATATTTATCCTCTGCTTTTGCCCTAGATCAGTTATGCTCCATGAAGTACCTCCTTCATTAAAATCAGTGGTCATCCTAAATTTCCACAGTACAGGGTTTCATCCTCGTTCCTGAAAACAAAGGGGAAAATATATTACTAGGTTGTTTTCTACTGAATGCCTTATATTCATTCTAAGACTAGCAAGTGTTTCCTTTATTTAACTTTTGCTGAAGCAGAGAATACTGGGCTGTTAAGATGGAAGAGCTCCAGGGTTGACAGAGTGTTCCTGGCAGGTGGTAATAGCCTGTTGTCATATGGAAGATATTTTACTACTATTCAGCCCCAGTCCAAATGTGCACGTAGGTAAGATGCATGCCTGTCATGACAGATAAATGTGACTCTTTAACACTAAAAGGCTATATTTAATTGTCTGTCTGTTGTACCCTTAGTCTCAATTCAGGAGCAAAACTGAGAGTCCACACCAAACAAAACCTTAGAAACAAGCAAACAAAACCCCACAACAAAACAAAAATCCAACAAAACCCCCAAAACAAACAAAAAACCACAACCAAAACCAAAACACCAAAAAGGCAAAATCCCATACAAAACCCAAACAAACCAAAACCAACCCAAACCAAAGAAAAGAGAACAAAAACAACCACCTCCTCAAAAATGACACAGAAAACAAATGGAGGAGCCTTGTTTTCCCCTCCTTCTGTTTTCCTTGATGTGAAATCAAGATCTCACATGACATTCCTTAAAGGTAGTTTTTAATTGGGTTAAATCCCATCCACTAAGAGGCTTAAAAAGTGCCAGTTTTTGTGAAAAATTAAAACATACAAGGCTGAAAACTGGGTGGAGTGTGGCCAACATTGTTTCAAACCCAGGAAGTGTACAGGCATGACATCTCTGAGGCCAATAACAGAATTCTAGCCTGAATTTGGGTGGGTAATTCATGCAATTCCTCTGGTCCAGACCTAGAAGGAGGAGGTTTGTGAATCCAAACTGGATGAAACAATCTGCCCTGTAAACTGTGTCTATAAAAAAGTGATTTGCTTTCTGTCTCTCTGTGAACCAGCTGATTTAGTGTCTGACATGCATCTTGTTGAGGCACAAGCAAATGTGTCAAGTAGAGCTGGAGGTGTTGCCAGGTAGAGATGGAAGAGAATGTGACTGTAGAAAACATAACTTAGGATGGTTTATATAGGAATTTGTTTTTAATGCTCTTGTATATAAAATGGGATAGTGTCTGCTTATCAAGATTGCTGTAAGAATCAGTTCAACATATATCCTAGTGATTCCTTTTGAGACCTCTGGATGGAAAACAACATATCTGGAAAGCATTCTTTACAATTTTATTTTATTTAAGTTGTTACTTTTTCTTTATAACAAAACCCTAAGATTCTCAAATCCCATCTATAGCAATCTGGCTTAGGAAAAATAACAGAAAACAACTCACTACTAAACAAAGGAGAATAAATCCCATTCTGAAGGAAACTGCATTGAAATTATCATTGAACTTTATCCTTTGATTACAGCAGCACTGTTAGGTCCAGCATGCAGAGCAGTTTGAATTTCCCTGTAGCTCAGTGGTACCTTTTAGAAGGTTTTTTTTCCTAGGCTCTGTCTTCAATGAAAACCTCATGGGTGAACAGCAGTTAGCATGGGACCTAAATACCAAAAGCCCACAGGGGCAAATGACTCACAACTATAGTAAAAAGGTACTTAGAGAAAGAATAACAGGAGCTTGGTAAAGAATGCCAATAATGTCAATTACAGCCACACTATCTGACTGAAATTTTTCTTTATTTGTTTTGTTTTCATTCTATGATGTAGAAAAAGATTAAGGGAGAAACTATAAGCTTTGGTCATTTAACATGCTATGTTAAATAAATAAATAAGTTTTATGAGCCCAAGATATTCCTGAGAGTCCAGAATGTCTATTATAGCCAGCATTTTTCATTATCCAGTGGTTTTAATATTTCCATTATTTTATGTGCAGCTTCAGGTACTTTTGAGAAGTGGAAACCTTTTCAAATCATCTCTAGATGTGTAATGTAAACCCAAGGAATTACTAATTCTAAGTCACATGAAAAATATGGAAGTTGTCTATGCTATTACATGTCCCATAATGATTTCTTTCAGGAATGCTGAGAATGGAGTATTGCTTATTGCCAAGTCAACCACTCATAGAGTAAAGATTTAAACTGACTAGCTCATAAATCTGGAAAGGTATTGCTGGTATGAAGTCTACCCATCACTCCACATTCAAAGGTATTCAGGGAAACTGAAATCATAAAAAAGTCTTACTATTTACAGTTGTAAATGTCCAATCTGCAAGAACTCTTCTGAAGGATTTGGTCTTTCCTTGAACAGTATTAATTTACTTTCAAAGATTTAAATCTTCCTTTATATCAGAGTATTTGATCTTTGATACTTGAAGAAGTTTTGCCTTCTTATATTCAAGATGATGAACATGAGACACATGATACTTAACATTTACATTTTCTGTTTCCAAATAACAAGTCCTGAGGAGGATTTGCCTAGGAAGCTTGTGTTTTTTTCAGAATAATTATTTTCCTTATATAGAAATTGCATATACTCTTGTGGAAAAAAGTTCAAGATTAAAACTTGCACAGTACAAAATTCACATAGCACAGATTAATATTTCAATTGATATGAATAATTTCCAGATCATTCTCATAACACAGTATCTAGATACTCTCCCATGAGCATCCATAGAGATGGTTTGAAAAAAGACATCTTCTGCTGGCTGGAAATGAAATGGTAGTAGGATATAACAAATCATGCAACAATACCTTCTACTTAGAGTTATACTGAAAATGAAGTTTAGTCATTACTGTCTTTTAATGTATGCAAAATAAATAACCAAGATTTTATAATGGAGACATTTTAGCAAAAAAATTCTGTGTGGAAAGCAGCGTCTAAAAAGGAAGACAACGAAAGTCCTTTTCCAGCCTTATATAATTAACTGAAATGGACTGAACTGCAATTTGAGAAAAAAGGTTTCTTTAAAATGCTTATATGTACCTACTTAACCTTTTTTAGTAAGAAATTGCCAGTACACCTCTGTTGTATTTGTTATGGAAACACTGGGAATGAATACTACAAGTATCACTGTTACAGTAATACTGATGATATTATGTAATGGCCAAATCAGATAAATGAAGATTGTTATGAAAAAACATTTAAAAATTAATTGGAAAAAATAGCACAATTGTATACAATAAAATATCTGCTGGTTATTTGCCCTGTTTTGAAATACCTATGCATGAACTTAATGGAGCAGTTTGATTTCAATTTAAATATTAGAGTTAGAATTCATAAATCATATTTGAAAATCACATGGGGGCTATGTAGGTATTAAGGCAAAGGTTACTGTGATTTTTTTTGTCTATCACAGGATGATAGACAAAAATAACTGTTGAACTGTGTTAGAAGAGAACATAACACCCAACACACACACAAATTTTTTTTTAAATATCTGTAAATAAATCTCATGATCATGAAGGAAGAAGAGAGTGCTACAACCTAAATATTGTTTCCGTATTTTTTTAGTGGTGGTCATTTCACACTAGACTAGGATGGTGCTTAAAAACAGCGTTCCAAGACTCCAAAGTGTGGTAATCAGTGCAATTCACTTATCTAGAAGCTTTATGTTACCAAAAACCACAGTGAAAGTAGCGAAATATGTGAAAGTAACCCAGATATTCTGCAAAAGTAGTTTCAGCCACGGACTGCTGTTTATGTAATAAGGATTATTAGAGCTCTGCTTGATCATGACTCAACTTGATATACTCTAGCCATGAGAAAGCAAAGATTTAATGGGCAAAGAAAAAAGTATAAAAAAGCCACCAATTAATTAAAAAAGCCCTGGTTTTAATACAAACGCTAAAAAACATAGTGCCATTGAAACTTCAGAAGTGAAAAGGCTTTATCTAATTACTTTGAGTGGGTGAGATGAAGAATGGGGAAAAAATTACAAGAATGCATTTTGCATTCAGGTAAAATTGCTGATGTTTATGTGCTTAATGGTGCTTTAAATTTTCTCTGTCAATTTTTCTTACTAAAAGAGTAACCAATTGTGTCTACATAAAAATGAAGTAGAACTTGAACTTTTAAGGTTTCTTATGCACGTTTTTATGTTTAAGCATTAGACTACAGAGAATTAGCATGGTAAGAGCTGTGATTTGGAAATCAGAAAGTGTATGTTTTGGTACCAAATAGAATAAACTTTTGTAGAAAGATGAGTGAAAACATAGAGGAAATTAGGAGGCATGAGAACTGGCCTGTGAGTGCAGAAAGCCTGCAACTCTACTGGCTGTCTTCATAGACTGTAGGGTGCTTTAAGAGCTCCATAAGAGACAGGTAACTAAACCCAAATCTATTTGGATTCAAATTACCTCTGGAGCCTGCTTTGTTGTAAGAAATCAGGAATTTACAAGCTAAAGCTGTACATTTTGCAGAAAACTAAATTATATGCTTGGTTCTTGTGCTTTTTGACAGGTGATATTGAAGATTTAAGGAAAAAATGCAGTAAATTTTTTAAAATGCTGGGATTTTTTCTTTTTTTTTTTTTTTTTTTTTTTACTATTCCCTCCTTCACTGGAAAAACATTTAATACTTCTGGCATAGAGTATAATTGCTTTTGCATTAAACTGTCACAGTCTTGCTTTTCAGGTATGCCAAATCTGTAAAGGAAAGATGTATTTGCTGAAAATATTCATAAATTATGCTAAAATTTTCTCTAAAAGTGTTCATTCTGCAGGCTTCCACTATTGAAAATCACTTTTTAAAAACAGATTATATCTTTACTTCTCTGGAGGTTGAAACATATTTCTGAACAAATATGTTATAAAGCAGACCTACTACTCCAAGTGAATAGGTAACACAGATCTATGATTCTATCAGTAAATGCACAACACAAATGGAGATGTCATGTTTCTTGTTGATTTAAATCTTTTAGCTTTAGCAGAATCACAGAATGGCCTGGGTTGGAAAGGACCAAAAAGATCATCTAGCTCAAACCCCCCTGCCATAGGCAGGGACACTTTTCACTAGACCAGGCTGCCCAGGGCCACATCCAACCTGGCCTTGAACAGTTCCATGGATGGACCATCCACATCTTCCCCCAGCAACCCCTTCCGGTGCCTAATTAACCTCAAACTAAAGATTTTTTTTCCTGATAACTAATCTAAAAACACCCTCTCAGTTTGAAGCCATTTCCCCTATCTGTCATTACATGGTCTTGTAAATAGTCTCTTTCCATTTTTCTTGTAGGCTGCCTTCAGTTACTGGAAGGTCACAATTAGGTATACCTGAAGCCTTCTCTTCTACAGGCTGAACAAACCAATTCTCTCTGCCTTTCCTCATAGGAGAGGTGCTCCATCCCTGTAATTATCATGGTGACCTACTCGGGACCTACTTCAACAGGTAAATGTTCTTCCTATGCTAAGGATCCCAGAACTGGATGCAGCTAGGAAATAGAACTGTGTAAATATACTGTTCTGACCTTTGACAGTATGGCAAGGGCATTTCTGTGCTCTTAAGCACTTTATTTATGAGCATTAAGACTTTTTGGGCCCAATCCCATATAAATATACTTGCACATAGGTTTCAGTGTCTGCGGGATTATTATTCAACTACTGGCTGCAATTCCATCTGTGAGGTAATAAGCAAGTAAGAGACAAAGTCAAATTGGCTTTTTGTCCCAGTTTCTTCCCTCAAATCTTTCAGAAAGTGCACTACAGGACAGATCCATCCCTGGAGTACTTGGAAACTGGTACATGGACGTTGATCACTTGCAAAGCTTTGAGTGGCCTGTTGCCGCAGACATCGTTTGTGAAAATCCTTTTCTTTAGGATTTTTTCCCTTCTGAGAAGCTGAGGCCTCAGAAACAAAATGTAAACAATGGTTATCTGTTGCTGTAGAATGCATGAGGTGTGTCTGTGATTGGGCCATCTTGAATGTTTACAATTAATGGCCAACCAGAGACCAGATAGCTTGGACTCTCTGTCCAAGTCACAGATCTTTGTAATTCATTCCATTCTATTCTTAGCTAGCCTTCAGAGGAAACCTTTCCTTCTATTTCTTTTTAGTATAGTTATAATGTAATATATATATATCATAAAATAATAAATCAAGCCTTCTGAACATGGAGTCAACATTCTCATCTCTCCCCTTACCTGAAGACCCCTGTGACCGCTGTCACAGCCTGTTTTCCAGCAAGTACTCAACAATTCCAGAGTTATGAGGTCAGTTATGCCCACAGGCATTCACTCTTCAAATCTGTAGAAACACAAGCATTGTGAGACAATTCTGACTCTGGGGAGAAGTACATTGTGGCTGTGGAATTCCACCTTCCATACAATTTTTACTTTAGATTTCAAACTGAGAGAGGTGACAGTGGCCCTGTTTTGCTTATGTTAGTCTAAACACACCTGTTGAAACACTTTTGAATTCTCAGGTGATTCTAAGTTCTAAAGCACAATATGAATTATTGCTATACTCCTGTCTTCCTCTAAGGAATCTGCCCCAAAATGACAAGCTGCAGAGGACCTCTGCTTTCATTTAATCTGAATGTTGTTTGAGAAGTTCCAGATGGCTCCAAAAAGCAAGAGTGGCTTCTCCCCCAGTGCTGGGAAGCAAAACTGCACCTAATCTTAGGTAACCTTGTTGAGAAACCCCTGTCTTTCCTCAAGCACCATGCTTTCACTACGCAGATTATGCATATTTAAGAAGTATGTGACTTTGAAGAAGGCTTTGGCCTTCAATGGAATCAGTTCACTTTGGCTCTCTTCTTCTTCAGACTCCCTAGACTTCTTGTGTGAGTTGGCTACAGAATTTATGCCTTGTCAGCAGCCTTTGGTGGCATGATATAATTTGCCTGCATGTAAGAACAAACAGAAGTTTATATACCTGACAACAATAAAGCATAAAGCGATGGAGGTTTTTACTGAGGGCTTTCATTGATGTCAGATACCTCCACTGACACCACATTCAACCTCTCTGAAGGTCATCTGAAATGAATAGTCCTCTGCAACTATTGAATGAATATTTGATCCATAAATACTTACAGCAAACAAGTTTCTGCAGATTACGAACCATGAAAAATATAGACTATTTTGATGGCATTGTTCATTCTGTGTTTGAGACACCTAGACAGTGCTATTATGGATGCTGCTAGATAACTAACAAAAAGATAAGATGTAAATGATCTCACTGAAATCGTCATAGCCATCATGATAATGTCATTTACCAAATGGTTAAAAGATAAAGAGCAAACTTGCACTGCAGCTGAATCCATGAGTCCATTTGCTTCAGAGTGCTTTTGGGTTTTTTATGCAGACTGGAAGATTCCAGTGGAAGATTCACTATCAAAATTAGTCACAAATTGCTGCTTTGACTGGGTGTTCTTATGACAAGTTCTACCTTCTTCCCACAACTTTAGGTCTCAGGACCTTTTATAATAATTTCCTTAGACAAGGTCATATGTGATGAAGAAATAGGGAGTGTCATTTACTGTCAGAAGAAATTGTTCAAGAAAATGTTGGAGAGTGAAAGCAAGGCTTGTTATCTTAGCTGAAACCATGTCTGAATTAGAGCTTTGCCTACATGACTAATTTATTAAAACAGAGCTGCAGGTAGATACTGCAATCTTTATATAAATAAGAGACTGTTGCTGTTACTCATGTAGTAACATTCAAATTAGAGTGTCATCAACCACCAATATTGTCACTAATGTCTCACTAGCTGGCTGTACAAAACAAACCAAAACAACAAGGTTAAAAAAAAAAAAAAGTGAATTATTTCCATTATGTACTTCTTTTATAGCTATCATTTTCTACATGATGACAGAGGTAATAAAAATGGACTAGGTTTTTTTAAAAATAAGCTAATTTAAAACTTTTGTTTACTTTGCTCTTAATCTAACATAATACTCCAACGATCCATGTAAGACTACAAAAAATATTTAGTGGCTTAAGGGAATAGTGCTTGAGTATGAGTTTTTCTAAAAGTTATTAGTTCAAATTTGTTGTAGGTTCATAACAAGTTCTAACTCTTTCCCAGGCATTTTAGGTCTTTGTATGGCCTATATAAAATAAGACCAGGCCTACAAAAATTCCTGCTTCAGTATTTGGATATATGTTTAGTGACTTGGGTCACACAAAGACAGAGGGACTGGGGTATGATTTATCATGGCCCTCAGCCACACCAGGTAGGTATTTATCAGGAATGAGCTTAATGCCAATTGTGAATACTTGGTATGGCACCCTGAATATACCCATGAGCCCCAATGACCCTGCCCAGCCCTACCTGGGCTCTTTGTCCATGGCTCAGGAACACTATTACAACTCAGCCTAACACACCCAGGCAAGGTCTGGACCACACCATAGCCAGGCCTGCATCCAGCATCATCCCCAGCTTCTCCTGACTTGTCTGATAACCCTGCATGACCTTGGATCCCCTTGCCTTTGCCTGCTTGTTGTGTGCCTTGGTGGGGCCTGTTGGCTCATCATCTTGACCCTGCTTCTCTGTTCAGGTTCTGTGAAAAGGTCATCTGTGAGGGTGAGGCCTTTTTCCTGCTTAAATTAGGAACAGCTCATTTCAGCCTTCAGCTTCTTACCCTTTGTGGAGAAGCCCTGTTCTGACTCCTCCTTGACATGAGGCACATATCAGGTGTTAAAAAACAGATTGGTTTTTCCCAACTGTCTGACATCTGCTCACCATGGCTAAAAAAGATCTTGCATGTGTAGAACACTACCAGTTAGAGGGATCTGTATCCCATTTGCTGTAGGATGCTCTACCTGGAGTTCTGGTGTGTGAGAGAATAGCATTGAGCAAACCAATGATTGATTACCTTAATGCATACCCCACAACTAACTACTGACACCAGGTAATCTTCACCCAAAGGCAGAATTAGTAATTCACTAACACAGGCAGACTTGTGAGGTCCTACAGTCAAGCCAGTCCAAAATCTAGTCTATAACTGTGGTCCCTATTAGAAAATACAGTAGATAAGACAATGACAAAGAAGCGTACAATGATGTGTGATCTGGTTAATTGACATAGGGGATAAAAAACTTAGTAATGTAAAATATGTGGCTTTAGATGTGAACACATGGAGAAGTGAGATGTGCTAAGGTCCACCTTCCTGTTACTTAGATGAGACTATACTCTGTGAGCCATGATGGGAAACCCCATGATTTTGCTTTCCCATGAACATGCACTATGAGGGATAAAAAAGGCATATTTCACACTGCGTCACAACCTGCTCATTCAAACTACAACTTTATGAATGCAAATGCTGTTAATAAAGAATCTTATATTCTTACAAAATTAATATCACATTGTCTTCCTTACTTGATTCTTTGCAGCCCCACACAAATTCTAAGAGGCTTCAGTTATGATGGAAAAGCATCAAGTCTTCCACTCTGATGTGAGCATTCCTACACACATTGACTTCATCATGACAGGCATCATAACAATCACAACACAGTACCAAGCTTAATAAATAGCCCATGAGATGAAGCAACAGACTTGTTGTATGAATGCTTCAGGAAATATGCACACAGCCACCTGACTACTTAATCTATGAATTTACTTTGTGTGATTCTGAAAGTACATGTTTTCACCCACCTGCAGCAATTTTCTAAGGTGAGGTGCATTTCATATCTCTCTGTTTAACAAAGATCACACGCTAGCCAACATACTATCACAATTATCAAACCAAATCAATGTGTGCTTGACCTCCCAAAGCCTTTCCTTTAGGTTGTTATAAAGAGCAATAAAAGATGTGAAGCTGGAGCAGTGTGAGATAGTCTGTTCACACTGTGTGCCTTTTTACAGCACCTTCACCTGCTGTTGCATGATTTTCATCAGAGTGGTGATATGGCTAACATGCAGGAAAAAAACGGAACTATTTAGTCACTTAATAAAAGCCTTTAAAATCCTAGGACAAAGCAGTGTAGCAATGCAGAAAAAAACTGATAAAAGCCCAGCACCTAGTACAAAAGAAGGGAAAGCACAAAGCAAGTCACCTGATCTGCCTTGCCAGTCATTTAAGATTTAGAAAATTTATTTAAAATCTAACATTGAAGGAAATTGATGTTTTTACTGTGACATTTACAAGTATTTTCAATTTTATAGGTCAAGTTATGAAAGCAACCTTTGGAGAAAGAGAATTTTCATATGAAAGAAAAGCACTCATTCTTTTTAATTCATCACCCTTGATCAACCATTTTAATACTTTTTTTTTTTTTTTTTTTTTTTTTTTTGTATCTAGACCTTCCTTTCAGGTAAGCCTGAATTATATATCCTTTCTCCTCATCCTCCTTGCTTTCACAATAAATCATAACTGATACTGTAAGGTCTTAACCTCACAGAATCACAGGATGGCTGAAGCTGGAAGGGATTTCTGGGAGTCATAAGGTTTAACCTCTCAAAGCAAGTAGAGCTACCTAGACTCTGTTTCCCAGGATCATTTCCAGATGGCTTTTGAATAATATCTCTAAGAACGGAGACTGCACAACATCCCAATCTGAATTTGGTGCCCAGTTGCACTCTTATTAAAAAAGTATTTTCTGATGTTCATCGACAAAAAACCCAGCAGGAAATTGCTTAGAGACAGTCAACACGACCTCAGGGCAAATCATGCCTGATGAATCCAGTGGCATTCTATGATGGAGTGACTGTATCAGTGGACAAGGGAAGAATTATGAATGTCATTTACCTGGACTTCTCTAAAGCCTTTGAAATTATCCTCTAAAACATTCTTGCTGCTGAATTGAAGAGATAGGATTTTGATGGATAAAGAATTGGTTGTACAGTTGTATCAAATGTTACACTTGATGGCTGGATGTCCAAAGGGGAAAGCAGAAACCAATGGTGTCCTCAGAGGTCTGTACTGGGACAAATATTATTTAATATCTTCATCAGTGATATAACAGTGGGACTGAGTGCATCTCCAGCAAGTTTGCATGTGACACCAAGCTGATTCAGTCAATTCAGTTGAGGGAGATCAGTACAGACTGTGGAATGAGTCAATTGAGAGCAGTCCTGCACAGAAGAACTTGGAGCTACTCATGGATGAAAAACTGGACACAAGTCAGCAATGTGTTCTTGCAGTCCAGAAATTCAATCATAACATAAGCTGCATAACACAAAGTGCTGCCAGCAGCATGAAGTAATTTTTCCCTTCTACTCTGCTCTCGTGACACCCCATCTTTGGTCTTGTATTCAGCTCTGAAGAAATATATGGGTCTGTTACAGTGGGTCCAAAGGACAACTATGAACATAGAGTATTGGAATACTTCTCATATAAAGTCTGAGAGAATTGGGGTTGTTCAGACAGGAGAAGAAAAGGAGCTGGGAAGGCCTTATTGGTGCCTTGCAACATTTAGAGGGGGCTTATATGAAAGATAGAAAAGCACTTTTTTTCCAGGACGTGTGCAAGGGGAAAATGTTTGAAAGTGAAAGAGAATAGATTGAACATAAGAAGGAAAGTTTTTACAAGGGTGATGAGACAGGGTTCCCAGAGAACATGTTCATGCTCTGTCATTGGAACTGCTCAGGGGCTGAATGGACATGACTTTGGGCACCCTGATATAGTACAAGAGGTCCTTCCCAATAGTAGGGTAGTTGAAATAGATGATCTTGGAAGGTCTTTTCCAACACAAACCATTCTATGATTCTATGACCTTGTGTTAAAAAAAGCTGCACCCAGTATCTCTTCTTGGAATACATTGCTGTTTGAGATTTCCAACTCAATTTCCTACCACCAATCGCCATCTTCTGGGCCCTGCTGTAAGGTTTTCAGTCTACCTCACTGTGTACTCATACTTAAATGGATTGGTTTTGAGAACCTTATGAACACAATCTCAAAGACCCTGCTGAAGTCTAGTCAAATAACATCCCCTCTTCTCCCTTTATCCACCAGGCCAATCATTTAATCAGAGAGGTAAATTACGTTTCTCAAGCATGTTTTTCCGTAGGTGAATCCATTTTGACCACTTCTAATGATTTTTTTGCCTTCACGTGGATGTAAGTTGTTTCCAGGACTTGTTTCTCTGTTACCTTTTGCTTTCTTGTAGTCTATGTCATGTCTTCCAATCACCATGATTGATCAAATATTATCAAGAGTGGCTTTGTAATGTCATCTGGCAACTTCCTCTGAGATGTGGGTGTATCCTGTTAGGGCCCATGGATCTAGGCATGTACTTAAGAATTTCTAAAGGTCCCTAACCTCATCCTTTTCCACCAAGGGTACATCCACCTTGCTCCATATTTTCCCCTTGGTCTCTAGGACCTGTGATTTCTGTGCTCTGGTATCTTCTGGTATTCCAAATAAAGACAGAAGTCTCCAGAATTTCCTTTCTATGAGAATAATTGTGAGGGTGAGAAGGCTGAAGTCTTCCAGGTCTGACTCTTACACTGAGGCTGAGATCTGCATTAAACAGGAACACATGAAATGGAAGATATTCCTGGGTCCCCTAAAATAGAGGTATAAGCTAAACTAGGCATATTGTCAATACTGATGCTACCCACTTTCTGTTAATGGTTTTCTGATTATATATCTTCCTCTTTAATCATTTTGCACAAGTTATTTCACGGGAAAAAAGACAAGTTGATGGGTCACAGGTGAACTAAGATATGTCTTTATTATCATAATTTTTTTTTTCCAATACTCTTTATCCTCTAAACTTTCACAAATTCTCTCTAGTGTTCCTCTGCATTTCCTGCTGTGTTCAGGAATCCAAGTAACTATTTCTCAGTTGTCAGATCCTTCTTTGACCCAGATTCTACAAAGAAAAAAAAAAAAAAACCAAAGAAACCCACCTCTGAAGAACGGATGGCGTAATCTATATTCTTAATATACTCTTGAAAAGATACAGATAATCTATATTCTTAATATACTCTTGAGAGGACACAGATAATTCATTCTCACCCTTACTTTTATGACAATTTCTATGAGATAGTGCAAAAACATGATAGCACTTAATCTCCCATAAACAGCTGGCACGAAGATAGCATGATGAGTTTAGGCTGGTAAGACGCAAAGACTGCATTACTTTGTTTGAGACAGAACTCATTTCCTTTTGCTATTTTAAACAATACTGTAAAAAGATTTGAACAGGAAGAAGGAAATGTTTATGTCAAAAGGAGTATAAGACAAAAAAGTCAGAAAATGTTCCTTTGCTTTGCATCGGACATAAGGCTTCAAACTTTTTTTGTCAGGTTATTACTGGTTCTTAAAGGATAAATTTTTCATGATCCCCAAGGGTCATGCACTGGTAGTCAAATATCAGCTCTGTTTTTTGCAGTTTCAGTTTACATGTAGACAGTTTATCTCTTTCAGCTGAGGTAAATATGCTTTCTTTCTTCATGTTTTTATCTTTCTTGGTTTTGTCCTGTTTTCAGTTTTTTGATGGATTTTGAGAAGGAAAGATATTCAGTCATTAAAATTTCAAAAGTACTACTAAGAATGTTTAACTTTCTTATAAACAAGTGCAGTTGTGCTGACTGTAATATATTACTCCTATGTGATTTTCATTCTGTTATAATAGATTTGTCTGGTTTTAACTGCTATTGTTATTCTATTTTCTACATTATTGGATAACTTCAAATTGGATCAGAAAATTGCCCTTTTTTGTAAAAATCACATTTAGGCAAAGGAGAAGAGTAAACATAAATGTTTCCATCTTAAAAAGAAAGGTTTGACACTGAATTTAAATATTTCATTATTGAATTATTTGCTATAATTAATAATTTAAAATAGTTTCATTAGAAATATTTCAAATAGATTTATAATTCTAGCATGCATGTAGCAAGAAAGTCTACTGAAAAAATGACCTAGAGATACACTGTTAACAATTGATATTAGATCAAATAAAATGACATGAAGTGAGTGCCACTTAAATTAAATATCTCTTTAACAGTGTTGATTTTTTATTCTTATTGTGCTGCTTATGTGGAACAGGTGAAAAAGCCTGTTTTTACTTTTAAATCAGGAGTAGTTGGTACAGTTTTAAATTTGACATTTATCACTTTTACTGTGTGCGATATTTCTGTCATGTCTTGCATTTGGAATAAAATGTTGTAGATATTAAAAAAATAAAATCTTGGCATTTACTTGTTACGAGGGGAGGGGAGGGAAGGGGAGGGGAGTGGAGGGTGTTTATTTACAGGTGTAAGGGACCAACAGTGATGATCTAGCACATCTGACTGACAATTTCAGGACTGACCAAAAGCTAAAGAACTTAGTTAAGTGCTTTGTGGGAGTATCAAGAGGCCTGTTGAATCAACTTCTTGTTAAGGAAATATATCTTCATATCTAGTTAAATCTTGTTCTTGTTAAATGTCATCACTTCTTGTGCTTTAAGAGAATCAAGAGCACCTCCAAGTCTAGTGTCATCTGTAAGTACATCATGGCTGGATCAAAACTAGAATTGGAATATCCATGTAACTAATAAATAATCCAGAGGAAGTTCAGATTTGGTCATAAACCCATATATATTGGAATTAAAATCCCAATATTGCCGATGGAACGTGCCTGGGCTCGTTTGACCCTTGCTGCTTGAGCAAGGGCAGCAGCTGTGGTGGTTTCACCTCAAGAGACACCTTTGGCTGGCTGGATGCTGCAGCTGGGTGCTTGGGACAAGTCCAGGCATGCAGGAGCTCAGGTTTACCTCTGGCTGGAAGGCTTTAGGTGAAGTGAAGGAAAAAGGAGTCGGCTTCTGCTGGGGGGTTTCGATCCAGAGCTTTATTCCTGGCCCACAGGCCCCTGAACGCAGCAACAGCTCCCACAGAACAGCGAGCTGTGTGGTCTCTGTGCCTTTTAATCCCAGGGAGAGAGGGAGGTGAAGGGGTAGGGATCCCACCAACCAGGTAAGAGGAGGGAAGTCTCAAGGGACAAGTGACACCTGGATGGCCCAATGTCCCCAGGGCTGAGAGGCATCTTTTGAACTTCACCAATCACACGACGCCCTTGCTGGCATACCGAGATTGACGGACAGCACTTAGCAGGAGGCAAGGCGAGGGGTAGGGAGAGGGTATTGGCACACCTGGGAAAAGAACTGGGATAGCTGAAACAGGCTATTACATCACACTGCAACACTTAGAGAAAAAGATGACAGGAAATTATATTTATAATGTATTTAAAACACTCATCTTACTTGACTGTTATTCATTCAGGAAACTTCTGGTCAGTTCTGATACATTATGAAGATATTTTAAAAACCTATAGATCCCTCCACAGTGAATGTCAAGTGGTAGATGTAAACTACTGCAGTGAATCTACTGTGTCAATCCCAGACACTGAAATCACACCATCTCTATTTGTCAATAAAATCATATAATCTTCCTTACTGTCTGCCTATCAACATTTGAGCTCAGATAGGCTTTCAGCCTATTTTGTCCCTACAGCATCAAAGCCATTCTTAGCAAATGCACTGACTTCTGTCATGTTCTGAAATCTAACATCTGACTGCAGTTGATGTTTCAGTGAAGGATACTGATCTTTCACTACAGCTGAGGGATCCATCTTTTCCGCATCTTTTGGGATTTATTTGGGAATTGATGACCTCCTACTCACTACACACACAAAAGAACACATATTGATACATACATGAAAATAAATAAAGTACCTTTAGATAGCATGACATGATTTTTTTAAAGGTATATATTTTAAATTATTTACTTCCTTGAGAATTTAATTACCTTTAATATGATTTGATCATATATTGATTCATACCTGGTTTTCATGGACAAAAATAGATAAATACTTTTCTCAACTCCTTCCTGATTGTGACTGGAGCAATCTATATCCTTACAATCAGAAGTATATCTGGGGGTCTGAATTAAGCATCAGAGAAAGCAGCCTTATTGTATATGTCCCTCTGTTAACCATTGCACAGTGGTCCCTTACACTCTAGAAAGTAATATTCTTTAGAAAGTTCAGAGGACACAGATGAGATGCAATTGCTTCTCCTAGATGAACAGTGATGTGTGGAGGTTCCAGGAGCTGAGAAAAATGAGATGGTGGCAACCACTGTGTGGATTTTTTAACAGCAGTGTCCAGAAAAGACTTCTGTGCAAAATGTTGTTTTGTCATCCAGTAAGTGAAGATATTAAATATTTAAATATTTAAATATTAGATGTGAAAGTCTATTGGCTATGAAACCAAATTATAATAGTTTATATTTTCAAAAGAGTCTGTGGACACCACTTCATCACAGAATTATAGTTTGTTTGGATTGAAAGGAACCATTCAAGATAATCAAGTCCGATCATTCTGCCATGGATGGGGAGATCTTTCCCTAAATCAGGGTGCCCAAAGCCATGTCCAATCTGCTCTTGAATAGTTCCAGTCATGGGGCATTCACAATTTCTCTGGACAATCTATTCCTGTGTCTTACCATCCTCATCATAAAGTATTTCCTCCTTATGACCCATCTAAATATAAACTTTTTCAGTTTAACACCATTTCTTCATGTCTTGTTCTTTCAGGTCTTGGAAAAGAAATCCTTCTTCATCTTTCTTATAATTCTTTTTTAACTATTTCTTTCTTTCTTTCTCACTCATATTTTCTATTTATCTCCTATTAATTCTTTCTTCTTTCCTGTAGATGGTTATATCTGTACACTACTCTCACAAAGCATAACTAGAAACCCTTTCATGGAAATTGAAGAGATTTTTACACATTTTCATTCTGACTAAAAAGGGTTTGAGTATTACACGTTCCAAAGTAGAAGTCTTTTCATTAGCAAGACTATTTTTCAGAAGAAGACAAAGAACTCTCCACATATGCATGCACATTCTTATGCCCATATTCATACACAGTGCAATACATGTGAAAACTATAGATGATAGGTATCATGACAGAATACTAGAGCAAAACTTTTTATATTTTTTTTCTTATATGAGGGAAGGAATCAAACTTTGAGAGTTGATTCTGTCTCCTCTAACTACATAGGACAAAGCTAAGAATTTTTTGTTTTATATTTACAAAGCATTGTGTATAGCTTGTACCCTTATAATGCATTTTTCTATTACAATAAAAAGAACTGGGAAAAAAAAATTGAATAGTCGCACCTTGACCGGCTCTGATCAAGCAGATGGTGCAGAAGTCTGACCATGTCTAATATGCAATCTCAGACATCTTGACAGTTAGATACAGTTTAGAAATAGGGGTACATATTGTCTTTGAACCAGACTGATCAAATTTTTTTAAAAGATTTTTTCAGTGAAGAGTACATTGAAATGTTACATCTCCTATCACTGCTTCAGAAGCAAGTCTGACCTCCCTTCTAATAAGGCTTGACACAGCACCATGGAAAAAGCAGGGGCCAGCTAAATTGTTGGTAAAACCCTGCCTTTTGTTAATGCTGAGAAAATCCCACAGAAGTTAGCTGGGTTATACAGTTACTGTGGAAGGAGATTAGTTTGCCTTGTTTCACCAAAAGTATTAAAAAATAAAGAATGAGAAATCAAAAAGTTCATGAACATGATACACACGCACTCCTAAATAATATTTAGGAGGGTTTTTTTAGATAATAGATAACCATTCTATCAGAAAAAAATACTGAAAAAACCCTGTTAAATTTCAGTGTTGTTTCATAATATTTAGCAAGTGCTAAGCCTTAATTAGTATGTTTGCAGTATAAGTTTTGCAACACATTTTAAAACCTACATAAATAGGAATTCTGAAATTGGATGACTACACCATACCCATCTCTAAGTCTGAAAAATTCTACTTAGGTGATCAAGCCATGTGGTTAGACATTCATTAATACCTGAGAAGTAGTAACTGAGAAATCACTAAAACTGTTCTGGTTCTTAAAGTCTGGGGGATGTTTACATATTCCACTGAAGCACGGTACATTTGTCAAAGCATGCATTTCTGAATCCTAACCTTAAAGATTTTAATTTCACAGGAGCATACTCAAATACATATTTGAAGGCAAGATTCTCCCAACTTCATAGCGAAGGATTAGGAAAAACCATTAGCAGAGACCAAAAGAGTAAATCTGTGACAATACATCTCTCCAAGCAGCTATTAAGACATATCTTAGCTGCATGCACAACAGGAGAGAAAGCCATCTTACTGTATAATCAAATTACAGGGCCACACAACTGCTTCTATCAGGACCAACAGTTACAGCCTGCAATCTGGATATTTTCCATTCAATGCATGTACCTCCATTCCAGGGAATTTCCCAATTGTTTTAATAGGATGACTAACCAGAGATTAGCCTTTATCATTTAAAATGTTAATATGCTAGAGAAATAGCCAAAAAATTATTCAGACTTAAGTGTGTGTTTCCAGCATTATCTCACATTAGAGGGTTAATTACTTTCCTGTTCTTATTATAGAACTGCATTCTGTTGCTAAGGAAACCAATGATTTCTCCATGTCTACAAGCACTTGAATCATATTTTGGTTTCTTTGTTTTCAGGGATGTTTTCTGGGAGGTTTTGCTGCTGTTGTTTTTCATGTACGTTAAATCAGAAAAGGAGAAATAACATCAAGGATTAAAAATGGAAAATACAAGCTGCCCTAGTAACTACCAGATTTGTGATGGGGAGGCATAACAGTGTGTTGTCTGTGGGGAAAAGAGCTGTAGGCTGTCTTTAATTGTTTCCTGACAGAAAAGGAAATTTGAAACAGTGAGCATTCACTGACTGAGCCCTGAAACGGGTGCTGACTCACATCAGTCAGCTCAAGCTACTCTGCCCACTGACCACAGCCAACCACCTTTCATATTACATTCTTATTCAAATATGATAAAAGTATATATACAATGATGGGAAACATTCAAGTTAGCTCCAACTGCAGCAGATCTGGAACCAGGGAACCTGAATATAGAGAATTTTTTTGCTACAGCCACTCATGTAACGTGCAAATTATCTGAAACTCAGGGGTAGTCTATGACAATGTGCTCTATTGCATGCAACTAAATCATCTCAAGGGAATGAATAGTAGGCCACTAAACAGAAAGATCTGAGGATCCAGCTGAGGAACTGTTTTAGTACCAAGATTAAAATTAAAAGAAGGGACTCGTGTAAAGAAAGGAAACAGTGGAATTACTTTGAAGAACACTGTATTGAACATTGATCCTGGAAAACAAAATTTAGGTGAATGTAATATTTTACATTATCTAGAGACAATTTCAATTCTTTGATGTCTTTTATATTGTAGTGCTTAAACCATTATGTTACACACTTTTCCACAAGGCAAAGAATATTATCCAACATTGCAATACATAATAAAATGTTAGCACTGTAAGTTTGCTATAATTTTGCCTGGCAAATTGTAACTAGTGTTTAGCAGTAAAATTGGAAACTGAAGGACTTCAGAATCTCTCCACAAGTGGTTCTAAATCAAGTATGCTTATTTCTGTCTCTTACAAGGAATGTTATGAATATGCTTAGCCACAGGAACATATATAGCATCATAAAGGGGGAAGCAGAATAAATAAATAAAAAAAAAGCCAAACCAAAAAAAATCCTTACATTTTTTCTTTGGAAGGATTCATAGAATAAGAATTAGATTGGCACATTTAGTCATTTGACTGTATTTTAAGACTCTAAACCTATCAAAAAAGCAAGTCTGTTTGTCAGTACAACCCTTTATGTGAATAAGGGCCTGAAGTGATGACATTTTTACAGGCTTACAAGTATGTTCTAGCTCGAGGGCAAACCCATTCCAAGACCTCCAGTTAACTATTACTCTGCCTATTTCTCCTATTGGCACCTGCTTCTGCAGCAGTCTCAGCTCAGGGCTTCTTACTGGACTCCGACCTAAGATAGTCAGAGAGCAATAGGTGCTCTCTGAAGAACTCACCCTAAGCATCTTAACTGGCACATCATGAGACAACAAATATTCAAATATAGCATGGATGTCTTGAGATCTGTTTGTTGTCCTAAATTAATACAATTATCATAACATTGATTATCTAGATTATAGGATATTCTGGCCAAAGTGGAACAATCCAAATGGCTCCTACAGAAAGAAATCTGGAGATATAGGTCAATGGCAATTTGAATATGTCAGCCATGGGTCCTGGCAGCCCAAGGGCCCTGGGAGACATCAAGAAAATTATCACCAGTTTGTCGAGGGAGGTGACTGTCCTGCTCTACTCTGTGCTGGTGCAGCCTCACTTTGAGTAGTGTGTGCAGTTTTAGTAGTTTGTGTAGTTTGTGCATCACAATACAAGAAGGATATAAAGTTATTAGAGTGTGTACAGAGCAGGGTGATCAAAATGGTGAAAGGCCTTGAGGGCAAGACTTGCAATGTTTAGCCAAAGTCCCTTGGCTTGTTCAGCTTAGAGAGGAGACAGTTGAGGGGAGCGCTCATAGCAGTCTACAGCTTTCTCACAGGCAGATGTGGAGGGGAAGATGCTGATCTCCTCTCTCTGGTGACCAGTGGTAGTCTTTGAGCAAATGGAATGAAGCTGCATTAGGAAAAGTTCAGACCGAACATTAGGAAAAGCTTCTTCACTGAGAGGGTGTTGGACACTAGAACAGTTTCTTCAGAGAAGTAGATAGATCATGAAGCCTGTCAGAGTTCAGGAAGCATCTGAATGATGTTCTTGATCACATAGTCTATTTTTAGGTAGTTCTGTGAGAGGGAACTGGACTTGTTGATCCTTATGGGTATTTTCCAACTTGAGATAGTCTAGGATGCTAAATAATTTCACTTTGTGGAATAGTTAAATATTTTCTGCGATAATAAGGAAGATGATAAAAGAAGGACATTAAGCAGATTTATCAATTGCAGCTGAAACTGTTTTTTGAAGCTTGCATTCATGGATGTTGCTAGAAGCCAAATGATTTTAGAGGTGGGATTTTTCCAACAATGTGTGGGTACTACTTTAGGGTTTTGCTCAATAAATAGGCTTTTATGAAATCTGTTTTTAATCATGTAAGATTCATAGTTTGTAAGATTTCTCAGAACTATATTCAGAGTTGTTACTTGTAATGGAAGGCTTAGCTTTTTGGAAAATTCTTTTCAGAGCTGTTGAAGAGCTTGTCCAGATCTCTTTAGGAACAAATTCCCTCTCATCTGCTCCATAGCTACTGTTTATCGTGGTAGTGAGAAAGTTTCCACCTACTCATGATGTTTTTTCTAAGTATAATATACATTATAAAGGATTTGTTTCTTGTTTTCCCACATTCTTCTTGAGTTTTATCAAACTTCCCTTTATATTTCAGTAGTTTATTAGGCCTATTAAAAATGAACTATGTATAAAATGATGTCTTGCATCATTAGTCCTTTTAATGCATTAAAATATTCTTCAGATCATACATGACTACCACCTGAAATGTGCTTTCTTAGTATTTTCTAATCAATCTTTAAAATAATGTATAATGATAGAATCCTTAGAAGCGAAGTGCAAAGGCAAATGAGAAAAGCATGGATATAAAAATGAGTTGTACTTCCTATTTAAATATCTGAAAGTGGATGTTACAATTCACACTACATAGAAATTGCTCAGATATTCAGGACAGGAAACAATATGAGCGTTTAATACAGATTATGTAATCAAAGGCCAGATTTACTGCTGCACTTTGGTTACTTGGTGTGGCCCCAGTGACACAAAGCAGTCACAAACTGAGCTTTGGAAGCTGTTTCAGAGACATTTATAGCTGAATTTCAGAATGCTCCCAATCTTCATTTTAGCTACAAGAATTCTTGAGCAACTAATTTCGACATGGCAGTCCCCATTAAGTAATTAATATGAATCAGCAGCTACAATGCAATATGCAATTGCACGTGCCTACATTTTCATGATTAATGGTTAAATAACTGCAGTTACTCAGCTACCATGATAAAAATTATGCTGAATATGATAATTTTTTGTGGTGAGAATAAATGGAACTGCTATAGCATCTCAAATACTTCTTTTGTTTCTGCTTTTTCTTTTTGTGACAAAGGCGGTGAGATTTGTGGATGAGTATTTACTTGACAAACAGAACCTGTCAGGTCATCTCTGAAATGTTTTGTTTTGTTTTTTATTATGTATTTTAATACTGAAATAGTAAACTGTAGAGACTATAGATCTGTTCTAAATGTCTTCCTTTAATGGAAACCAAAGCAAACCAAAAACTCTAGTGGGCTGAGTTGATTCCAGTGTCAAGAATGGTAGCAGATAACAAGCTGAGGAAATAGCTAAATAATACACACATTCCTGCCTTTACACCTTCCAGGACAGAGAAATAGTTTTACTCTTCCACCGGAAAAAAAAAAAAAAAGCCTGAAAAAACACTCATGCCATGTGAAGGCTGACCTAGAATAGAGGCTAGACAGACTTATAGAATAAAGTAGGTATTTATTAAAAGGCCTTAATGGATACACCTTGGGCAGCACAAGAGTCTGGCCAGGGCTACACCCAAGATGAACCCAAAATGGTCACAAAATGTATGACCAGTCACAAGGTCTCAGTTTTAGAAGTTCTTGTCCATTAGCATATTGGAGTTATTGTCCAGTTACAGCTTTAGGTCATGAAGCCCCACCCTTCTTGTTTTTTCTCTCTTCAGTCCACACTCTTTATGCTCTAGGACTCAAAATTTGGGCGGATGTCCTTGGTCCCAAGCTAGGAAAGGAATTGTTTTGTCTAGCTACTCTGTGAAGAGAGCTTACCATTTCTTAATATGAAGCTCAGAACTACATGCTAAAGTAGTACAGAATCTGAAAAATATAAAAGCTAAAACCTAAGGCATCAACACCATTCTGTTTACTACCAAATGAAAAGTATTCATTAAAGCAATATGAAAGTCTTCTAATTCCAGATTTGCAAAATATGTGAGAGTTAAATCTGACATAGTGTTTTAACTCTTACATTAGTTCATTTTTCTCCATTTGTAACATGGGCTAAATAAAGCATCTAACCCAGCCATGAATTTCATTGCTCTTTTGTGTTCAGCAAATGAACAGCCTTAATTTTATTAAAGCTTATATTTTACTGGATTGACCACAACCAGAGAGGAGAATTTCACTTGCTGTTTTACAAAAATATTGAAAGAAGAGTGTTCCTTAACTTGCACCCAACCTAGTAATCCAGTCAATAATTCAGCCTGGCCAATAGACAAAGCAATTGCCTGCAGCTATTGCAGTCATTATTCAACAGGACAAACAAGATCCTTACTTCAAATAACTGCTCTCACTGTTTCTAGTAGGTCTGTTACATATAGAATGCATTTTGAAAATTTAATAAACCATCATCCTTCATGTGTAGCTTGACACCTTCTGATTTATGGACTCTGAGTCTTGCGGCTTTAAAAAGGAAAGGCGGGGTCTGCAAGCAAAATAAGATCAATATAGACAATGCATGTATTCATTCAACTATACATAAAGTGTTTGCAGCAGATTACCTCTGCATTCTGAAGCAAATAATACTTTTGAACCTGTACAGACTTCTGTTCACTCTGATTACTTGAATAAGCAAACAAAGCACCCAAAATACCAACTGTAGAAAAGCAACAGCAACACATGGAATTAAGATGCTTACAAATAAGGAAGGAGACCCACTCCACATAAGCTGGAATCAAAGCCTTTTCAAAGACTTCAAAGATCTTCTTGGTTACTTCTTTCTTAGTAGGGTAGCTTAGGTGGAAGAAATACAGATCTGGGTGTTTAAACATAAGAAGCAGCTCCCATTGTCAGGCAGAGAGACCCGTCTTAGGCATCACAAGATTTCTGGCAGGATGAACTAAATCACTACAAATAATGTGAATCAAGCATTGTTGCTGTTCACCCAGATTTTTTTCTTTTTTCTAGACCTCATCCCAGAATTAAGCACCTAAATTACACACTTGTGCTTTTAAAACATTTAAACGGCTTTATTTTTCATGTATCATCTCCAGATAAAATCTTGTTTCAAGGCTCACTTTCAATCATGAAGTATTTCCTTTCACCTTTTTGAAAGATTATGCTTATCTCACTGGAGAGTTGTTTTGGCCAGCTGGTGTGGGTTTTTTTTTACATCAATAGGTGAAATTTTTATCTCATTGGAGGTGCCTAGTTTTTTCTGATTTCATAGCAGGAAGCATGATACTCAAATACTTGGACTAATTTACCTAGAAGCTTTAAGGTCTTGGCCTTATCATGGACTATGGTCTGGCTGTTTCTTGCTCCCAGCAAGAGATTTGTGTTTTACTCAAAGAAAGTAGGAAGATATAAGCAAAGTGCACAGGCAGGCCATCAGAAAAAAAAAAAAAAGAAGGGAGCGAGGTGATTCAATATTAATGATCAACTTTTACAAAAATGAGGATTGGATTTATCTTAAAAGTGTAGTCATGAAAGTAAAGTCCTTGTGAGAAGAGTGTCATCATTCCAGGCTACATGTGCATTCAGTGAGGACAAGCTGACAACTTCAGAGATGTTTTGTCCAGTAAGGATAGGCTTAAACAGCTGATCTTTCCCTTCAGGTGATGAAAGGCTGACAATTCTTCTAACACTGGCATATGAGTTTATTGCCTAAACTGTTTAGGATATGAATTCTGGGTCTTCCTAGCATTAGACTGTTTAAAATATCCTTCATAAAAAATAAAGATACCTCTTTATCCAGTGACTTTTTCTACATACTTACTCCTATTTGAGGAATTTTGAACACACTGAAGACATGGCTCAAAATTCTGAGGAACTCAAAAGAACCAAAATTTTGTATTTTATTGTACAACATGAAGGCATATTCTGAAGAGTAGTAACATATAGTAACATACCAATAATTTTTTCATTGTGATTATGTGATACAGATTTTTCTGCTGAATGCTTAAGCTGAATTTGCATAGAAGAATAAAATTCCTAAAATACATATGTATATGTGTCTCAGCTAGAAAATTTCACCTTGGGAGTTTCTACATTCCTGAGCCATAAAAAATAGCTGCTGGTTAATTCTGTCCTTCTGGCATGACTCAATAACAGAGTAATGATGTGCTTGAGATATCATTAAAAGTCTGAACAATAGTTCTATAAGTTCTCCTATTGAAGTAGCCTGGAAAACGCTTGAAAATCCTTATGTCTTGTTTTACCTCCTTTATATTCTTCTGCAGAAATAGATTGGGAAAAAAATAAACAATAAACTGAACTTTTTTTTTTCTGCCCAGTAAAGAGTTTCACAATACTCAAGAAGTATTGGGACATACTATGTACATGATTATTTTGATTCATAACTGCTATGTCATGACATAACATCCCATAAAGTGTGTTTTCTGTAAGAATTATACAAAAAAAAAGAAATACCTATGGGAAAACAGCCATTAAATTAATCTTGATGAAAGATGAAATAACAAAATGTTTAGAAAGGTATCTACAGATATTTTTATTTTTCATATTTTTAATTCATAGTTCTTTGTAGAACTTGGAGCAAGAAATAGCCCCTGGCTAAATTTATTAAGAAATTAAATGTAGTACAAAAATATTTATCATTTACTATCTAGAGAACTGTTTCAGAACATATCCTGTATTGTATAAGTAGAAATACTGAAAATTAAAGCACTTTTCACAGGTGTGTATGTATTTTTCACCTTAAGAGGGATCACTTTCCAATCATTATTTAGAATTGCACAAAACAATGGAAAAGCCACATTTTACCCTTTTGTGTTAGTTCATTCAAAGGCAAATGGTTTCATCTTCTTTCCCTAAAAAGATAGATAAAATAAAGTTGTCTTACTCATCAGGCTCTTTGTCAAATCTGGCTGTTAAGCACTAAAAGTCTACTGCAGTAATCTGAGTGCTACCAGAAAAATTATTTAACACAGAGTAGGAGAACACATTGGTATTTTGTTTTCAATATTAGTTCTTTTATGAATTTAGATTATGTAAAAGTAAGAAGAATAAAAAAGAGGCACTTATTTTAATGTCAAGTATAGAAAGAATAAAATATTTTTCCTTGCTTTTGGAAGAAGAGGAAAAAATTATGCAACTGCAGACAACCAATTTTAGCATTGAAAAACATGTTTCTCACAGGGTGAGAGTTGCTATAAAATTGAAACAGTTTTCAAATGGATTCTAAGTTTAAGCTAAAAATTTCATCTATCCTCACTCCATGAGTGGCTATATTTTTAATTCCTTCAGATATTGATTCCCTCTTCCCTTCATTGTTTGGAATTACAATAAATATGAAAATGTGAGTCTTGGGCAAAAGTAACAGCTGAATGCTTCTGGAATATTAGTGACATTTGTGCAGACTTCACTGAATATAAGATGAGCTCAAGCTGTCATGCTCTGCAGTATGTTTAGTATCCACAAGACTCTCAATGTTGTTTGATTTTATTGCAGTTAATAATCAGGGAATTGATTTTAACACTGTTGAGATTTTGGGTTGCTTTTTTCTTTTAAATTTTGGGGGGTTTTTTGTTTGTTTTGAAGTTTTTATTTTTTGAATTTTTGTTCTGAGGTTATAAAAAAAAAGCTTAACGCTAGTTAGTTAAAAGTGCACTAGGCAGCAATTGTCAGAAATAAAAAATGCAGTAATAGTCTAACCTTTTTTACAAGTATATTACTCACTCTTCCCTGGTAATAAGTACTAAATTCCTGAATCTGTCCAGTTGGTGTTGGGCCCAGATTCATGGTGTCATATGTCATATGTCACCTGACATCTAATCCTCTTTTGCATAAAAAATTAATACACAAATTTTTTAATTGCTCGTTGTGTCTGAATGCCCTTACTAGAAAAAGGGCTTTTATCATGAAAGAGGAAGAAACCAATGTCCTGAAAGTTAAGCAATGCCCCAGCACTCCTAGCCAAGTCTGATAAACCTAATAAATATTACCAGAAGTAGAGATTCTTCCCTCCTACTCAGCTCAATTGCAGCACAGTCTGGAAGTTTTAGAGCTCATTCTAGGCCATAGTGTCATAACAAAGACACCCATAGGGTTTTTAACTTGTCAGAATAACTAACTGAGTGGAGGAAAAGGTCGTTGAACGTCATTTTCTTTTGAACCTTCAAGCTACCAGCCAGCCTGGTGGATGGTTTCTAGACTCCCTTCGTCAGCAGTTGCTGCAAATAGAAGTGGGACTAAGAGACCTACTGATTGATCTCCATGTAGCATTCCACTCTCCTGCTTTTTTTGTACCTTTTTGACTGAATAAAAATGCAACCATACAGGACTATAAGTCACTAAAAATATTTTCATTTGAGTAGTGCAAGTGTGATATAGTTTCAGAGTTATAGATTAATCTCTGCTGTAATATCTTCTAAGTATCTACATATTCTAAATAATCTGATTCCATTGCATAACTGGACAGATCTCTCATTAAGTGTAAGATTTCCCGAGATATTTTATGAAGCATTATTCTCTCAGTTATGGTGTCAAGGGAATATCAAGACTTTTGAAAAGCTGTTTGTAACCATGCAATTAACCTTAAAGAAATGTTATGGGACAAAGCATAGCTTTACACTAGTAAGTGATTATGACTTATGCAGGCTCATTACAAATGTGTTTAGGCAAGTGAATAGAATAAACACAAAAAAGTGAGGAGACCCTCACTAAGTGAATACTGATCATGCTTAGAAAGACTAGTTCTTATAGTAAAAAGTGCACTTTTTGGCAATCTAGATGAAACCCTTTTAAAACACTCTTTATGTACACTGTGTTGTTGACATTTGTTCTGATAACTGTCTAAGCTTTTACGTTAGTTAATATATTCTTACCTTTGCTTCAGTGGTAATTACAATAAAATAATTATGTTCACTAAGTAACTATTATTTATATTCTGCTCAAGATTTTTATTGTTACAATAGATGCGTAACACTAAGAAAAGAAGATAATTAAGTAAGATTCAGGCTAAATACAAAGAATCAAAAGAAGCTGATCACAATTGTATAAATCTATGTGTTAAAAACTTCAATACTGTACCACATTTTAAAAACAAGAAAACTCAACAGTGTTTCAGGGCTGCTTCTGATTTATTAAAGTTATAGCAGAGAAGAGAGCTTAAAAGTTCTTAACACCTTTCAACATCATTCTGCTTTTAGTTGGGTGTCCAGATAAAGATTAAGGAACGCAACTTCAGGCATCGTGCTGTGACAATTTTCACTTCTGTCCTTTTGCTCTCTCCTGTTATGCCTAATGCCAGAAAAAACCTGGAGGAAACATAACAATTTAATAAAGTACAGAAAGAAGAAAATGCTCAGAATTCCAGCTGGGTTTTCCACTTTGCTGGTAATTATCAAAAGTGCCTACCCACAACTGGAAATTAGAAGGGAAACTGCTGTTATTTTCACTTCCCTGCTCTCTATGCTGCTTTTCTTATCCACAGTAGCCCCCTAAACAAGTTATCCAAAACCAACAAGCTGTGAGGTTCAGCTACTGTACACTTATTTCAAAAGCACTCTTGAACGCAACATTTACCTCTCAGATATTAACTTTTCTGTCACTACATAACATGCTAAAGGAAAGATGGTGCTCCACAGAAAGGCAGAAACCAAAAATAAAATTAAAAAAAGGACAAATGAAATGATGAAGTATTGCTGCAAAAGTGTAAAGAGCTCTGGCTAATTGAACATTACATATGTTATGGTGAACATATCAGAGTTTCTTATTGTGCCATGTGTCTGAAGTTTGTATGGAGTTCATCTTTCTCATATGCCAGCTCGTTGGTAGTAATGACCTGAAAAGACACAGAGAAAAACACTGGATGAATTTGCTGTCCAACTCTGGCAATGCAGATAAAAACTGTCTTCCTCCTGTCTTGAATGTGGAGAAGATGGGCCAGCAAGCTGAAGTGGAAAAAAATCTGCTCTCCACCTGTATGGAGCAGTGACTCAGTAAGTGATCCTCTGAGCAAGAGAGAGAATATAGTGGGTACACACCATAGGCCGTCCTGTGTTTTTTCCTGTGGAATTACAGAGAGGATATGAGGTAGTGGGATGGAAAATCTTCTGTGACCCTGGAAAAACAGGTATGTGACTTGCAAGGGAAAATGACCAAAAAAGTGAGTTCTTCCAGGAAAAGTACTGCTCTAGTCTCCAGTGGGCAGTTTCCCAGATAGAATAAAAGGGCTCCTTTTTATCCTGATCAAAGGAGTTTTAATTTTTAATTATGAGGAATGAGTAGCAAATACTATGACCAGAACTAGAAGGGCCCTACCTCCAGCGAGGAGGTGTGCTCTGAATTGAAGTCCCAAGCAGCCCAAGGTCAAAAATAATGGAATCAGTGGAATCACTGCACTACCTTCACTGAGTGCTGTGCATGGGACTTAGGCACTTCTCTTAAAAGCCTGGTGGTGCATCAGAGTAAAAGACATAAAAGATCAGAAAATATTCCTGTCTGACCATGAAAGGTACCAGTCCAGCCAGTCAGCTTAGACTCCCTTTCAGGTCAGTGGAGAGAGAGAAGCATATTGAAGAAGCAGTTCAGATCACACATAAGATAAAAGTAGCTTCTCCCTACCTATTTCTGTTCACTAGAGTCGGAAGTCAAGCTGACTAGGCTCCTAATTTAGGTATTAAGCATATAGCTGAGTAGGAAAAATTTGATCTCCATGCTTGTATTTTAGACTGTTTGAACTGGCAAGTAGAAGGATCACTGTTGCAATAAGATAATAAAATTATGTTCTTCTCACTTTTCCTTCTTTTTTTTATAATTTATTTTTATAATAAATACTACTTCCTTTTGTGGATTTCACAAAGATATCCATTGTATTGAATTAATGTGAAACATAAACATCCACTGTTGCTTAAAACAACAACACAAGGAGAGAAAACTTGAAGTTTCCACTGCACACAGTCTTTACTGTGAATTCTGTTTAAACAGTACTATGACCTTGAACCTAGTTTTAGTTTCTACAAAATGAGCTCCTACTGACTTTTTGAATGATACAAAGGATTTATTTTTTCAAAAGGTCTTTCAAGAGGAGCGTAAAGGGAAAAGCAGGATGTTAGATGACTGTCCACATGATCATCTATTTAATTCCAGTGTCATTGCATAAAGAAATTTGACAATGTTATAAAGTTACATACACAGCTTATATACAAATAAATAGTCTTACAAATGCAAATATCATCTGGCATTCAGTATTAGAGGAGATATCTAATGCTCTGTAAAGTAACCTAAACCCACCATTTTAAGTAGCTGAATCTTTCTGCTTAGACTGAGATAAAATTATATCATAAATAATGACCAATAAATTAAAAGTGAATTATAGGTGTGAGGTCTTTCAGGAAAGCATTAAAAATAGTAACTTTTTTCTAATAATTATTGAATCTTTTTACAGGCAAAACTTGAACTTTTGGGAGGGTGAAATAACACGATGGGTGACAAAAGGTAATGCAGTTTTGCAAATATAATGCATCTGCATCTTAGCAAAGCATTTGGTTGAGAGTCTTGTGAAATATTACTCTGAAAAATCGAATTTCCTTGGATATGAACTGTATGATATAGCATGAAAAGTAGCTCAATAGCCATAAACAGTAGTTAATGATGAACGACAACTTATCAGATAGGAAGAGATGTCTAGGGGCATACTAGTGTAGAATATTTCAGCCTCCTTCTTTATCTGACATCTTCATTATTAATTTAAAAGAAGTTCAGATATCATATTAATGAAACTCACAGATGATGCTAAATTGAGATGTGATGCAAACAGAGAGAATGATAAAGAATAAAATAGCAGGGCACTAAGCATGAATCCACATAGATAGTAAGTATGTCCTATGTCTCAAGTGGTTTTTTATACTGTATGTTCTACAGAAGTTTCTTGAGACTTATTTCCCTGCTTCCAAGTTGGACCTAAAAACTTTTCATTGTTATCAGAGACAATAAAATATCTATAATAATCAATAAGAAATACAATTATTTTTTTTGCATAAGCAGAAACAAACATATATGATAGATACCTGTACAGGTGTCCACATCAAGAGAGAAAAAGGAACTTTTTAACATACTACTTGTTGGGCATTTAAATATGTTTAAATATGAAACACAACAAAAAAACCTTTGATGTTATAGAATAACACATTTTGCATGAAACATATTCTGCCTAACTAACAGTACAAAAATGCTGGAATTATAGGGAAAAAAACTCATTCATCCCTGTTTTTTGCACATAGGAAGAAATAACTTTTTTTTTTTTTTTTACTGGAACAATTAAGGGTTACTGTATGATAATACATTTCCTTATATTCAGGGTGGTTTTTTGTTTGTTTTAGCTGACTTTTCATCTCCTAGTGACATACAGTAATATATTTCTTGTCTGTTAGACATGCCTTTGCACCCACATTGAGTTACTGCCTTCTGTCAGGTTCACTAAGGAAGCAAAATCACTTTTCTTTTTTGCTTCTTTCTTCCTTTCCCATGAGGATCATATTGCAGGATCAGGTATTGCAATCTTACAATACAAGCTCAGTGTTGCTGTTGAAATCAAACACTATTCTTAACTAACAGAACACAAGTACTGAAGATTACACAAAGAGCACTAAATTCCAACAGAACTATTATCCCCTGGCAATGTTTAGATTTATTGATTTTCTCTAAATGTAGATTAGGGGTTTGATAGCTCACTAAGTTTGTTTTTCTGTTTGTTTAGTGTATTCTCATACCTTACTCAATAAAAATGTGTTACACACTTTCTGCCTGTACTCCACTCTTGAAAACTTTCAGCTTATACAGAATTAGAACTGTATGTTAGAACTATATGTTAGTACATGGAACTCTTTCAAATGCAAATAAGTCCTTTTGGTTTTAGAATAAAAGGAACAAAGCAACATTTATCTAAGATGTCCTAGTTGTATTATTCTATTAGTTGTGTTTGATTTGTATCTTGTGAACTTCAAGGATTCTGAAGTGTGAAAAATTACTAAAATGGAAAGAAGATATCAAGGATTTTGGGAAGGAAATTAAGTCAGCAGCAAAAATTTACTTTTTGTTTCATATGGTACAGTGCAAACCAGTTCATTGTGTACTTCCTTTTGAATAGGGGACAATTACTTTAATCTTTTACATATTCAGTGAAATGCATAAAATAAGGAACTTAATTTGCTGCCTTAAGTTTTTAGCTTTTGTATTTTTCAGATCCTGCATTACTGTGTAACTCTGAACTCCATACAGAGTGTTAGTAAGATCTCTTCGCATTTTTGTCAGGTAAAACAATCCTTCCAGGCCTGAGACCCAAGGACATCTACAGCTTCAGGCCCCAAAAAGTATAAACAAAAGCAAATCAGGGAAGAAAAAGCAAACCAGAGGAATATGACTTCATTACCTGAAGCTATAATTGGACAATTAACCTCTGATATGCAAATAGACTAAACATCTATCTGTCTGAGAACTTGTGACTGTTGTCCATCTTGGATGTAGTCTCTGCAAGGCTTTTGCACTGACTAAGGTGTATCTATTGAAAGCCTTTAATGAATACCTACTTTATTCTTTTAACTCTGTCTAGCCTCTGATCTAGGTAGCCAGTCCGAGGCATCAAATTAACCTTAAATTCTTGAAAGGCTTTACAATTTTTTCCAAACATCTATAAAAGTAAAACCTCCTCTATCCTTGTGTGCTGAACCAGTGGGGCAGGTGTGTCCCTCACACTCCAGGACTTGTTGCATGGTGGTGCAATCATGACTGTTCTGATAGAGTTCACAACAGGAATTTCTCACATTTTCTGCTTGATAATCTTAGATGGTGTATAATGGCTATCATTTACTTTTGAAGATCTTTGAATTCAGATACCATCATTTGCTTTGTTTATTCCTCTACACAATAAGAAATACATAGCCTTGTAAGAACAGACCTTCATGTACTTATAAGGCAGGATTTGTACCAAGTAGCCCTCTTGAAAATGTATGAAAAAGTAAGAAGCATTGTAAAATGATGTGTGACTATAAATGGAGATAATAAAAAAGTTTTTAAAAGTTCATCCTTTTTTATTATCAGACAATTATGAGTGTGGAGGATTAGTCAGATATGCCCACTAATACAATTTGCAAATGTTCTCCTGCAAGAGCAGACAAGGCATACACATTAATAAGACATACTGCATATACAGCTTCTAGTTTACATGCTTTGGTTACAAATAGAATGTCATGTCTTTGGGGACATCATGATGGCACTGATGTTACTAGCAATAAAATGCAGGAACAGAATGAATGAACCTTTACTGGCTTGTAATTTCACTGTCTCAACACTTTTTAAAATCTGAATGTTGATTGCTACTTTATTAGAAACAACTCTGCTGCATCAGTGCCAGAAAGTATCAGCTGAAATGAAGGACTGAGAAATCCCTATTGATTATAACATTACTGCGTTACAAAACCAATTTACATCTCAATTCTTAGGCTACTGAAGAGTCTCAGGTAGCTCCCTCATTACTGAGAGTTAAACATGTAAAATGAGACCTTACATTTTAAACTACACAACCAATTTAAAGTTTTTAGATTTGTCATTATGGTGATTGAAAAGTATAACTGTCATGCAAGGCATACTCTAAAATGGTTCAAATTTGACTATGTTTCTCTCAAGAAATAAAATAAAATATGACAGTTGATCTTGCAAAGATGCAGTTTTAATGTTGTAAATATTTTTTTTTCTACACAATCTAGATTGATAAAATAAGGACAATAAATTAGAACATATCTAAGTACACTTTTCTAATTGATGTCATTGCATAATTCAGCATGCTAACATTGAACACTCCTGGTCATGGTGCCAGTACTTGTTATTCCTACATCTGTACATCATTTGAAAAGTTTACTTGACCTTGGCTTTGCATTTTGCAGGAATACTCTTACACAAATCATTAGCTTGGAAAATGTGACAAGACCAGTACTGTCTCTTTTTTTATTCTAAGAAATATTAAAAAACACTTCATTAAAAGAAAAATAATACTATAAATACAGATTATTAAAGTTTTATAGTCAATTATTCAAAATTTGATAATGCTACACTTAAATTTACTCTAAATTTTTTTTATCAATTCTGTGTGTTCTGATAAATTGGCTGCATACAGCAAGTGACTAACATAGGTAAAGAATATAATGCAGTAATGACTGCAGTAACATTGATCAAATATTTATGTAAAACTCATTTATCTGACCGTGATCATTAATGAATAACCAAGGAAGACTTTAAGACTTGTATTTGCCTACAATATTCCTGCAGTTGTGAGCATTTTTTTATTTTTGCTACCACTTCCTAATACCTGTATTTGAAACACAAAACTCTTCCCACTCAAAATCTTCTGTGAGGACTAATTATTAAACATAATTTTGTTTGGTTTTTTATCTGTCACTGTTTAAATTCAAATTTTTAACGTACCTTATGGTATGCAAACTCAATAACGTGAAGTGCATTTCCTGACCCATAAAAAGAAGGGGAACAGTTTAATACCTGTTTTTATCAAGTGTAATGTTGGTGTTTCACTTAATTTAGGAGTCTGCATTTGTCTTACCTCAGCAGTGGGAGTTGAATGATATGAAATAGATACAGATAGAATTAATGTGAAAAGAAAATTATAAGATACTGGACACATTCCATCTGAGACAATTTAAAAAAAATTACACAGGTCTTAATGCTGTCATATGTAAAAAGGTTTCACTTAACACCTGACTCAAAGAAATGAAAGATAGCAGTTTCCCCTAATCAACAGTAGTCCAAGCATTATTTGTTCTTATGTTTTATCCATGAAAACATGGACTTTGTTTCTCATTTTTCTCCATAATCAAGAAAATCATGGAAGGGCATACTCAGTTTTTAACATTAAATGGCTCAATACACAGCAGTACTTTTATAGCAGCACTTAGGGATTTGGCTGGATTAGTACTCTTGCCAGTAATGCAGTCCTAACTTTTTTTTTTCTTTGATGCTTCCTAGACACATAATGAATTTCTGAGCCCTAGGACCCTTCCATTCTCTACTGAACTGGAAGCTTGGAGTTCAAGTCTATTAGAAGGTCTATTTATTAATACTTAGCCTGGCAGTACCATACTGGCATCATGTTGCATTTTTGTAAGCAGACAACAGGCTTTAATAGCTACTGAAAAGGTTTGGGGTTTTCTGAAAGCTTAAGCTCTTTTAGAAAAAAACACTCTCCCTGTAATGAAGCTCTTTTATTTTAACTTCTTTTTTTTTTATTCCCCTGGTGAAAAAAATATTACTATAAAAGCTCTTCTAACACAAACATTCACTTTATATTTATTGATTTCTTTTCAACAAATGGCTAAGCAGTCACTTTTGATAAAACACTTAGTAAGGTCAAATGGATCAGGAAATATGACCTAACCTATGGACTTTGGACAGAATGATGAAGGTCATGTCAGGTTGCTTGTAAAACTATTAAATCCATAACATTACCACAGTTTTTTTTTTTTTTTTAGAATGCATATATATATCTAAAGCAACACAAAAATGTTCTTTAAAGTACCATGAACATATCTGTCCATCAGACATAGAAAACTCCCAGATCTTCATAAGAATGTTGATGTATTTCAAGGCAATATTCATTGTGATGAAGAAAATGACAGATGAATATTTTTCGTCAAACAAAAGCTTCTTTTTTTTTTAATTTCAAAGTCTGGTGGAAATGGGTAATAAAGAACATTCTTTTCTTTGCAGACAGGGATTGAGGTTAATTACATAAGCATATAACATTTAATACACAGTTTCCAAATTTACATTAGATGAACTTAAGAATAAGGTTTTTCCATCAAAACTGGAAAGGACTGAGAGATTTTTCAATGTCATAGGTCATTGCAATTCCCTACATGAAGGGAGCAACTGCAGACTGGAAACAGGAGGTCCCTCGAGCATTGTGGACTTTGTTCAGATTTTTCCATTCAATTTCTACACTTCTTTTTCTATGACAGTACTGATGGACATCCAGGAAAACATAGCACTATGAGGGGGTATTTAACACAAAAAACACAGAATGGGTGCAGGATCAGGAATTTGTTCTTCAGGTCTAGAGCTGAAATTCTGAAATGGATTTTCTCAAAGCAATTAATATTTTTAACATGTATAGAAATTTCCCTTTAATTTATTAAACACTAGAAAAACTGAAGCCAAAGAATCACTTGGCATTATAAAGCAAATAAATTCATATAATTAATTCTATTTTCAGAATAATATGCTTTCTTACTAATACAAACTAGATTTAACTTCTCTAGAATTTAGAGGATTCAGGTCCAGATATTCATATAAGACAAAATGTATATTTTATTTACATAACAGTCATAAGGAAATCTAAGTATCTTTCAGTGTGATCAAGAGCTCCTTGGGTGTCTGTAGACCGTATATAAGGGCTGGACACAGTTCTATCCATAAGTGTTTCAATAGGATATATGCAATATCGTCTACAGTATTTTTAACCCTTGTTTAACTCTATGTTTGGCATAGAGTTATATAGGAAATGCTGTTCCTCTCCAAGTCCCAGCAGCACTCATGGAGTTGAAGAGAATTTTCTTCACTGAGTATTCAGAATGTCCCTCCAAAAGGCTGACTCAGAAGCTATTAAAGAAAAAGACATTACACCACTTCCTTCTTTTTTTTAAATACTGCTTAAAAAACTTTTGAAGAAGAATACTGAACAGGGTTCAACATACTTCTTAATCTGAAGGCATCCAGACTGTCATCCTTCACTTGGCATAAGAGTGTCCTAATCATTGGACATATCTCTACCTTACATTTGTTATGACTGACAATTTTAAATGTTGAAATTCAGGACAGTCTCAGACAGATAAATTACTCTTACTCAGACATATCAGAGTTGCTTAGTACAGGTCAAAGACTTTTTAGATGATCAGTAGTCTTTGGTATGGGAGATATTGCATTCATATGATTTATATGTCTGTGCAGATCAAGTGTTTTTTGAGCATTCCAACACTGGGAGCATTTAAAAATGCTGCTAGTTACAGTGAAAATACTGGAAAAAAATATGCTTCAACTGTTTCATCAAATGGGGCTGAGCTTATTGAAATGCAGACATCTCGTGTTACAGAGAATTCCTGGTAAAACCACCTGCAGAAAGCTGGAACATGCTGAAGAAAAAATAAAGACTCAAGGCCTACAGGACCATGACTTTCAGTGATGCACAGCAGCTTTTCAAGGGAAGCATGACACTTCCTCATTTAAATAAGCACAGCAGCTTCAGGTCATCAGGACTTTGAACACGTATAAACTCTCTGCTCTCCCTTCCTCCGTGGAGCTTGGTGTCCACGTGACACACAATTCAGTTTTATAATTAAGGTTCACAAAAATGTCTAGCAGATTAGCAACACAGTTTTCAGTGATTAAGTCTGCATTTTTAGTGTTCCTCTCAGTAGGAATGAAATTAAACACTGAAAATAGAAATGAAGTTCGAATCAGGGACTACAATGAGAGTCCTAATAACTTAGCAAAGTAATGCACAACACTTGTTCACTCCCCTTCAACCCTATGTATGCAGGATTGAATTCTGAATAACAGCAAAGAAGAAAAAAAAAGAAGACAAAGACATACTTTTGTATGGTATTGAAAGGTAGTGAAATTTTTCACATTTGTGATGAATCCCACATAAATGGTTATCTTTTGATTGAAGTCCTCTTTCCAGATTAATTGAAAGGGAGCCCAAAATTCTTCTCAGCCTAGTGAGAGCAGAATTTCCAGGTCTGGATGACAGTAGCCTTTTGCCCATCTTCTATAATAGAAATAAACCCTTTTTGGGATGGTTAGTCCTGGCAGTGTCCTTCAGAACTGGTCAGACCTACATCTGCAGTCTCAGGGCAAGAAAATATTCCCACACCAGTTTCATCTTCATACCCTAAGGAATTTGGGCAGGAGTTAAGCAACTAAAACTCTTAAAGAGGAAAAATTCTATGTATGTTCACAGTTTTGGACCACAAATCAGGGTGTACAGACAAACACCATAAACTGAGTAAAGTTGAATATTTCACCTTTTTTTTTTTTTTTTTGGTTTTGAACTTGGATGGCAAAATTCTTCTTCAATTGTGTTTTAGACTGTTCTGTGGTCTTCTGGATCAGAACATGCCTTTATTTTGTCAGACTGTCTTCTCCAGCAGTAAGAAACCTTAGTTTCTGGTTAACAGTGTGTAGATTTTTTTCTATGTAATCCATAAAAGCATAGATTATTTATTCATTGATTTTTTACTTTGTATTTTTGCATGTTTATATTTTGGAAAGAAAACATCTTTTGGCAAAACAGTTATTACCAACAAAGAAATTTTGCTTTTTCTGAGAAAAAAAGGGTTTTTAATAAAAAAAATGTAAAATATTCCTTTGCCAGAGTAGTCAGGCTTTCCAGGGCTTGACCTCTCTTTTCTCCAGCTTGATAATAAGGAAGGGAGAGCACTTTACCCAAGGTATTTGAGAGCAAAGGACAGCTGCTCTTAACTAGTCAGACCTGATTCCTCATTCTCAGGGAGCTACACAAGGGCGGCTGTGCAAGAAGTGCAAGGAGAAGTGTGATTACAGATAACTAGAGCTAGTTTTATTTGAGTCAATTCAACCAAGAGACCAAGCTGAATCATCTGAAATGGTGATGTCAAAATGTGATCACATCTCTTTGCTGCCACTTACACATCTTTTCTGTCATTCAGAAGAAACTTATGTGACTGAATCTATGATAGTATACACTGAAATAGTCATGTTGTTGTGGAGTATAATAATTATTGTTAAGACTGTGTCATGAAGAGCAGTTGTTCACCTGTCTTTGAATGTATAGCTTGAATATTGTTCATCTGCAGGAATAAATCTCTAGTTATACTATTTATGTTTTAAATATTTAAAACAACATGGATTTAAAAACATCAAAGACTACCCTTAAAGAAATTATGTTTGAAAATGAAGCATTATTTGATAATTATTTATTTTTTCTTTTATGAAGGGTGTGGTTTGAATAAAGAAATAAACAACAATTACTTTTTCCAAGAAGTCCCAGAATCACAGAACCACAAAAAAAGCTGAGTGAGGCACCCACAAGGATTACTGAGTCCAACTCCTGGCCCTGCACAGAACCATCCCCAGTGAGACCATGTGCCCGAATGCATTATCCAAACACTTCTTGAACTCTGTCAGGCTGGTGCTGTGAGCGCTTCTCTGGGGACAGCACTTCAGTTTAATTAACATAATTTGACACAATTTTAGGTATAAATAGTTCATAAATCCCAATAAAAGAAGTGTCAAAACATGTGTTAACTCCATCTGCTAGCATTCCATAAAATCTTAAATCTAAAGTGGGACATGAAAAAAAAAACCAAAACACATTCAGGTCACCTAGGGAGCTTACATAAGACAGGTTTATCATACACTGGGACATAAACAGAATGAATTTTAAATCCACATATCAATATAGTTTGAAACTCTTGTGTATTTATCTTTTTAAAAACTGGAAGAAGGAAGGGAAGAGATAGGAAATTTATCGAGTAAAACTGTATATTACTAAATGTTTGCCGTAACAAAACATTTAGCTCAGACTGTCTGACCATTATATAAAATGCTTTTAAAATGAAATAGAAATATAGAGTAAGAAAAAAAAAAGAGAATGAACCCAAACCTTAGGTTTAATGTAGTCAAAAAATGCACTAAGATTTTTTTAAAATAAAATAGACAATAAAACCTGGATGATACTTCTGTCACCAACAGTTTCAGCCAAGACATGAGCAATAGTCCAGGTAAGATTTTGAGCTCTGATATAGAGACATTTAAAGTAGAACAGACTAGGCATGAGCTAGTTACCTAAGCTCCACTCAAAGGTGATGGAGATGAGGAGTAAACATTTAATGGTGGCTAGGGAGCTGTTTAACTTACCTGAAAGCAAGCAATCACATTTTGTCACCTTGCAATCTCTCTGTGTGTCTTTGACTTGACAACAGCCAAACTTAGACAGTTTGCTTATGTGGACACATCTGGAGATACCTATAGGAAGCATATGCTGTTTCCTTAATCGCAGTGATGAGTCTGACCATGCTACTGCTTTTTTCCTCCTGTTTTTTAAGTGTGATCATATATATATATTTTAAATTTCCTTTCTCTCACTTTTTTTTTTTGTGTACTGAGAAAATCCCCAAATAACTTACTTACTAAGTCAGATTTTGCAACACTTGTTTGTGTACCTCTAAGTCAAATTACAACAAAGACAAGTGTCTTAAACAGGTGTTGCTACAGGAACTTCTCCAGATTCAAAAGTCTGTCAAGATGTTGGACTCACACTCTAAGTCTTCTGCAGGCAGTCAGCAAGAGTTAGCAGGATTCAGCACCAAAACAAAATGCAATTTCTATCTTTGGCTATCTGAACTCTCTTTTTACCAAATCTCAGTGTCCAACTACCTATGACAGGTACCACAATAATATATTTTTGGTGCATGGGATATTATATTAAATCTAATGCTCAAAAATCAACTACACATCACTGCCATGTACCCAATATATAATTAATTTGAGGACTCAAAGCACCAGTGTCAATGTTTTAGCTAAATCAGAACTTAATGAATTTTAATGGCACTTACTACTCCATAAACAGAGGGGAAACCAGTAGGGATCTAATTTCTTTAAGCCCTATTTCCTTCTGACTTTCTCAGTATCCACTAGTTCTAATGAATTCCGTGTCTTGTATTATTTCTCTCCCATATCAGAGATGGCAGCTATCAAGGGCAACTATCAAGTGCAGCAATTTACACAGCAGTTTCTGGGCACATCTTAGGGATTTTTTTAGAATATCTTCTGGGATCATCAGACTCCTGGAGAAATCTCAGAAAAGGATATGGTCAACAGAAGGCTGAGACTTCTAGAAAAAAAACTAATTGTTCTTAAAGAACTGACAGCTTCTCTGGATCAAAAAATGCTTTGATATTTTTTCCAACTTGGCACTTGATTAGGCAGAGTCAAGAATCTGTTTAGTACATGGTGGGAAGAGACCTAGAGCACAGCAAAGAAATGCCTGGTCAGTACCCTGGTAGCAGATGATGGGATGGGAGCTGCATCCAATAAAGAACTAGAGTAGGTTGAGTCTGAGGAACACAGCAGCTCCAGGGGAAAGACACAAGGGACTGCAGCGACTAAGTCTGTTGTGGAGGGTGGAGAGATGGAGGTCCCAGTCTGCCATAAGTCTGGTACCCACCTCTGGGGTTCCCAGTATAAGATAAGGATGGATCTGTTAAATAAATAAATAATCAGATGGATGGATCACCTCTTCTATACAGAAAGGCTTAGAGAGTTGGGTTTGTTCAGTCTGGAGAACGGAAAGCAGCAGAGATCTGTGCAAAGGGGGCTAAAAGACCAATAGAGACTTTTCCATCCCATAGTGAAAGGAGAAGGGGAGATAGTTATAAATTGAAAGCGATTAGGCTCAGACTGGACATAAGGAGAAGCTTTTTAGGATGAGCCTGGTGAGACATTGGAAAGGGTTACCCACAGAATTTGTGACCCATCCATGGAAGCGGGAACAAGATGGTCTTTGAAAGTCTCTTCCAACTCAAATCATTCTATGGTTCTACTACCCCCTGCTGCTCTTCTGTATGGGCATCAGCAATGCAGCTACAGGAGACCAGGGAAGGATTACCTGTGACAACATGGTCCTGAGGATGAGGGTCAAGCCTATGAAAGGTCCAGTGTTTTATCCTCAGTTCTACCTTTCAGCATCCCCTCAATCCCTGTAAAAGTGATGGAATAAATAATCCTGGAAATCATTTCCAAAATTCTTAAGGACAAGAAAGTGACTCAGGGTGATAATAATGGATTTATGAAGGGGTAATTGCACCTGGCCAAGCTCAAAGCCTTCTGCAATAAAAGAACTGCATTTATGAGTGTTAATCAATGCTATCAACACTTCTAGTAGTTAGGTAAGCTTTTTTTCTCAGATATGTTTATGCAGCACCAAAAAAATGTACCAAAAATATCTTGTGCTGTGGTTTTGATCATTTTGAATAACAAAAAATTGCATGCAATATAGTGTGAGGAAACAATCACATTGTCACTTTGCCACATGTGACCATGGTCACAAGGGTTTTCAGGAAGAAGAAGAGACGAGAATGTTGACTCCATGATCAGAAGGCTTGATTTATTATTTTATGATATATGTTACATTAAGACTATACTAAAAAGAAATAGAAAGGAAAAGGTTTCTTCAGAAGCTAGCTAAGGTAAGAATAGAAAAGAATGAATAACAAAGATCTGTGTCTCAGAGAGCAAGAGCCAGCTCTGCCATGAGTGGTCAGTAAATCTAAACATCCACAGGAGACCAATCACAGGCTCTACCTGTTGCATTCCACAGCAGCAGATAACCATTGTTTACTTTTGGTTGCTGAAACTGCAGCTTCTCACAAGGAAAAATCCTAAGAGAGGATTTTTCATGAAAGATGTCTGCGACAGCCACACAATACAAGAAAGGGATCTCCTTCCTTACACATTTGATGCTATTTTTCATAATCCACATGCATCCTTGTACAACATACTGTCATCTTTATTTTGCATCTGTGGCAACATCTGAGTCACTTCTGCCCTTTTCCCAAAGGGAAAAGAAATAGAGAAGAAAATATTTAAGAAGAATGAAAAAAACAATTTAAAGATAATGGAATATTTCTTAATGAGAGAATAAACAGAAGACTGTCTGGGAAGACTCAAGTTAGCATCACATTATAGGAAGAGCCTCTCTCTTACATTAGCATTGTATTTCTGAAGGGCACCACAGGGCGAGGATGAGCTGTTCTTATTATGACTAGCTTTAATAAGACATCATTACTCTTATTCCAACATTTCACCCAAGAGGCAAGGTTAAAACCCCTAGAGAGGGCTTTGCAAAAATGTTTTTGAAGAATGACTGTTAAATCAAGTGCTGATAGAAAATGGAGGAGGCTTAAGAGGAAGCCGAATGACATAAAACCCCTCTTTGAGTAGGGTGCAGAGGATCAAGAAAATAGTAATTGAATCATAGGTATTGCTTGACCAGGATTAATTTGTTGAGTTCAAAAGCAGAGAGAAGTTGGTTAAGGACTCCATTTTTCTCTGTCCATTTTCTCTCACAGCTTTTGTGATGGTATCATTCTTGGTCAAAAGAAAGAATAATATTCAATTTTCACTGTTGGCATTACTATTCTTTATTTTCCATTCATTTCTGAATATTTCCTTTAATGTGGAAAGCCCTATTGATTTTTATTTTCTATTTTCTTTCCAAGATTTTTTTACTTTAAGGTGTTAACTAGATAATTTATATATGTACTTTTAGGGGGTAATGAAGATTACATAAATAGACACATTTTTTCTGGAAGTATTTTAATAATTTAAATGAGTACTTTATGATAATGACTATTAAAAAAAAAAAACAAAGCACAAGAGTAAAAAGAGTAAGTAATTAAATAAATTAACAAGCAAGCTGTAAAAGCCCAAGACCTTTCACTCTGTGAGTTCTGGTAAAGGAACTTTCCTAATGCAAGGCATGATCTGAAGGTTCTTTTCATTTCTGGGCTTTGATTCATATGCTTAATGATATCCTTATACTGCTTTTAAAACTATATGAGGTGTTCAAATTACTTCACTGTAGAAAGGAATCCCTCTGCATTGTACTATGTAGAGATTAAATTTAAATTTCCAGTTTATTAAATAAAATTAGTAGCAAGAAATCATAGCAAAATTTAGTGTTTCAAATATAGTTTTGCAGTCACTTTTCTATTACGTATCTAAGTCTAAAATCTATAAAGAAGTTATTAAATATAATTAGTGAAACAAGTTAGAAAAATAAGGTAACAATTGTATAATATTTTTACTGAGTTAAAAATTAATATGGCGACATTCCATAATGAAAGGTGATTTACAGATACACAATATCACATCCATGTTTCAGTAGGCAGTCATTAATTTTCACAGATTTTCTTACTGGCAAATTTTTGTAATCTTTCTGCATTGTTTAAATGTAGGAAGAGCCAGAATTAGCTATATTTTGGTTTAATAGGGTTCATAGGTACTATCAGAACAAACCATATATATAATGTTCCTATTTAATGCATCATAGGTAGGTAAGAAACTCAAGCAAAATTCACCCAAACTTCTTGTAAATGTGTAACATAAAACAGTAAACTGAGGAACAAGTACCTTTTGGAGAGATCTTTTGTTGCTTTTTGCAATGTAATTCTGCTTTTCATCTGTACAGTAAAATGGCAGTGAAAGCACTAGCATCTATCAGAGAATTTTCTTGAAATCACCTTAAGATGTTCAGTATGATAATAGGAGCCATGCAATGGAAGTAATGCTGTCCCATTTTTAGATAAAGTCTTTCAAATTCTCTGAGCAGATGCTGAACTCTAAGCATCTACCTAAGTCCATCACTACTATGGAAGACAAGTGAATGCTTTCAGTAATTTTAATCCTACAGGACCAAACCTCAACAGATGTTCCTGGTATAAACAGAAGATGTAAGGTTTTTGTTGTTGTTGTTGTTTTTTTGTGTTTTTTTTTTTTTTTTTATGAAACTGATTGAAAGCAACCCTCTTTTGGATTCAAAATCCCCTAAATTCCTATACTTCAGGACTTGTGATAATCATGTCATAACTGACATTCTAAAGAGAGATTCTTCTGATATTCCTGAGCTTTCCCGTTCTGATTATCCATCTGTGTTTTAATCTTTCTGAAAATGAAATTCATTTACAAGCTAAAAGCTGTTAATGGACGTGAACAAATGGGGGGAAATGTGACAATATGGTAAATCTGAGCTCCCTTTCATTCCTGAACAATAGTACCCTACCTAAGCATGAATAAATGCTTATGACTGTCATATGGCACATTTTTGACATTATTTATAAAGACAACTTCAGAACAGTGAATCATAGCAGGCTCTGACAAAGTATTAGCATACATTATTGCCATTTTTTTCATGGTTGTGTGTGTAAAGCAAAGCAGTTTTATGAAGAAAATGTCGGTCATGACTGTAAGCCCTTTTGAAAACTTACACTATACTTTCATTTTGTTCAGTAGTTCAACAATCCTTTATTTTTTTCATTAATCATTTCTCCAATTCTGATTCTTTTTTTCATGAAAACATCTCTGTCCTGTATTTTTGCCTAAAGACACTTTAATGAAATGAACAAAAAATATCACAACTTAAAATGAAAAGCATGTGTTGTTGCAAGCACCCACTGATGTCTGTATTGCCAAATGTAGACTGGTGACTGCCGCCATGGCTGGATCAGATTTCTGTTCTGAATGGTATATGGCAGATAGAATATAATTCTAGTTTGAATTCTCTGTGTGCATGAAGTTATGGAGCCATCTTTTTCTTTTTTTGAAGGAAAAAAACTTTGTCTGAGATGAGTTGCCTAAACTGAAATGTGCTGCAATAGCAGATGAATGATTATGTAGTGATTTGCAGCATAATTACTTATGAGAGACTAAATGGTTTATGTTGCTGGCTTGAATCAGTAAACTGTTTTGCATAGTCTCCTATCCTTTTGCCCATTATAACAAACTTACACCTTTTCCAGCCTCCTTAAATACAAGTCCTAGATAATTTAACATATATTAAATTAAAGAAAGATAAAGAGTGCATCTTGGTATTCACAAAGGAAATCAGCAGGAGTTACTGTAATTTTGACTGCAAAGAGGTGCATAAAAATGAATATTTAATAGGATGTCCACTTAGGATACTCTAAACATCGTTACTGGCACTCGTCCAACTAAGAAAAACAGAAGGGGGAGGAAACGACACACTGCTTATTTTAATTAGGTGAAATTATGTGGTTCAATAAAGCATGACAGCCTGCATAATGAAAGAAGAGCCCTATGTTTATGAGAGAATTATTGATGACAAAAATGTTGGCAGCATGCATGTTTTACTGAGACAGTCGAAAACTATTTTATTATCTTTTCATTCATAATTTCCTGCAACATGCTTCAGTGTGTAAACTGATAACACGACCATGTGGTGGAGGAACCTTTTACTATTTTTTATAAGAACGAACAAGGCCATTTTTTTTCTTCACTTCAGAACTAAATGTTGTTGACCCATTCAGGGGCTGATGTAGAACATGGTAGAAGCAAACAATAAAAGGCAAAAGAATATTTATTTTGAAAGTGTTTATTCTGTGATCTGGGTTAGAACACATTCCTTGAAGGTAGGGGAGAGAGAGATTTTAAATATGAGAAATGAAGTCTGGATTCTGATCAACACAACAAAGTGCAAATTTTGCACTTCATAGATAATAGTTGCCTGGCTATACTTTAGAACAGAACTTGAATATGTATTCTGCTTGCTGTATTTCAGAAAAATTTGACAGAAAGCTAACAAAATTTTACATGGAAAATAGATGCTATCTTGGAAAAATTAACATTTAATTTTTTTTAGAAAAGCAATGTTGGAGCTTCTCTAAGGTTTAGGGAAGCAGCAGTGCAGGAAGGAAAATAAAAGCTAACACATGAAATGTGTCATAATATGTCAATTTTTTAACAGGAAAGGAATAAAAGTCTTTTTGAAAACATGAACTAGTAAAAAAGAAAAAATTAACTTTTAAAAATAAATATTGAAAAAAAAACCCAACCGAATTAATATTTTGACTAAAAAAATATCTTCTTTGTGTTACATGCCCTTTCACTTAGGAAGAAAAAAAAAAAAGAATTATTGATATTTCTGGATAAGACTGGCTTCGTTATCTTTATATCTGACATTAAGGTGCAATAAGCCTATTTAGACTTCTGTAAAGAACTCAAACACTGATCCCAGGCCACATCCAGCAAAACAAGCGATGTCTATCCTCTGTCAGTGGACTTGGAATGGATTTAATATTATTTCTGTCAAGATCAGCATATATAGTGTGATGTAAAAACAAAAATTCTTTTGCTGTTGCAAGAAAACTGAAAAAATTGGTTGTTCTCTTGAAATACTTCAGTGTTATTTCATATATGAATGCATTCACATGAGTGTACCAAGGAAGTACTCTCAATTTAGAGAAACTTCTGTCCAGAGCAACTTTTCACAAAAGATTATCTGAAAAATATGAGAGAGGGTGGGCAGAGGAAAGAGAGAAGATGATGTTTGTAGCATCGGCTTTCTTTTTAAAATCAGAAGGCAAAGGAAGTTGCATACTCCAAGGTCTGATGCAGGGATTCAGGTGGTCATTTCTTACTGTGGTCAAGAGTCAAAGTTTCTGGGGCAATATTTTGCAGAAAAGAAATTCTAAATATTTTGCCTGCATGGAGGCAGCTATAGTAATGGAAAGACAACTACTTTCTCTGTATCCCAGGCACCATGACATCCAAGTGCTCTGATCCTTAAATTCTTGTTTTGCTAATGATTGTATTTTATTTTGCTTGAAATTAAATAGTAATACATACTTCAAGCAAATATTTGTTAAAGTTATGACATAAAACTGCCTGAAAATATAGCCAAGAGGGTAAAGCAGATTAATGAAGTTACTATTCACAACAAAATTTTGTCACACCTTCGTTTAAGATAAATGATCTTAAATAAAACCATTAGTCAAACTAAGATAGTGATCATCATGACCCATTCACAGGGGACATGATGTTCACATTCCTGTAAAGCTGAATGAGAGCACCACAACACATCAGGGGGCTTTTGTGCTTTTATTGTATAGTTGCCTTAATTCCAGCCACCAGCTCACTATCCAGACTGGAAAGGTTTTGGCTAACAAACCAATATGATGGCTGTGCTTTGCCTATACAAAGCAAGGGAAGAAAACCAGATAAGGGAGTGAGAAGACAAAGAGCATCACCAGTCCTTAAATGCCACCTTGGTCCTGTTATGTGAAGCTGGGACAAACAATGAGAGTAAAAAAGGGGAATAGAACACAAGGGGGCTTGATCTGCTCCCTTTTGTAGTTTACCTGGTGCATGTCTCCTAGGTGAACTAGATTTTCACACTTTTTTCACAGGACCTTCTCCTCTGATCACACCTTTCCTAAAGCAATACTCAGAATACTTGAGACAAAATATGCTTAGCTTTGGTCCCCTACAGTGACAATTTCACCTGTCTAAGACTGATTAATGCATATTAATACATTTGCTACATGGATCAAAATCTTCAGCAAGACATTCTGTTAAAATCATGGTGTTCATTCTTCAGTTTTTGATCCGTGCCTGTCTTTGGTTCCTTTGGAGCTAAATTTATTCTGTATTTCCAGCAGGATATTCAGGCCCAATAAATAATAATAGGTTGTTTAAAAGGGTTTTGCCACTGGAGAGTCTTTTCTTAATTTTGTATACAGTATTTAAACCAAAACAAAAAGCCCTGACCTAAGTTGAGTAACTAAAAGATGTTCTGCCATCACTAATTTTAATCTTATATTTAGCTACCATAAACAGTGAGCTATTGCCAAAGAGAGTGGCTAGCATAGCTAATTGGCTTGAGATTTAAAATTATAACAATAATTGTTGTGTACTTCTTGTGATTAGTTTAATTATCCCCATTTCCTCTGAAAGCCTCAACATTAATTCCCATTGACTGTAATGTTAATTACTGGCAGGGGCAGAGATGTTCAGATGCTGGCTCATGCTGCAAAGTGAAGTAATTGATAACTTCAGCAGGAAGTTCTCTGCTTTAAAGAAATGAGATGTTAACATGTCACTATTTTCCTTTCTTTTTATTTTCCTTTTTTTTTTTAATATGGACAAAATAAAGAATAACACAAAATATTCCTGATAGCAGTGAGAAAAGTGTTAAAAATATGTTTTCAAATACTTGGCAGGCCTTTTTGGGGTGGCAGAAAGGGGCACAATCAAAGGAAAATAATTGCAGCCCAGATAATTTCATTTTGACTTGCTACTCCATTGCATTCCTTATATCCCGTCACAGGCATTTGTTTCTCATCCTGACCTCAGCACTGACCAGAGAGGCAGAAAGAATCTCGCAGGTTCAGCAGCGCTGCTATTGCTGAATATCCTGCTGTCTCCCAGAGGGAGAGGTGTTCATTTGAGATTTTAGAGAACAAGAGCCTTTTCATAACCTCAATTACCACAAGGTCAATCTGCAACTGAGCGTTCAAGTGGCACTTAGATTGCCTGGTAAGCAGCTGTGGCCCAAGAGCGATGCTGAAACCAAGCTAAACTGTCCTCAGTGTCTATCTGTTAATGACAAGAGTGAAAGAGAATCTTTCTGATAATTTGCTTTTTGAGGAACTAGAATTTGATTCTCAAACAAGTAAAGCCTTGTCAAGATTAAACATTCATTTGTAATTCATAACAAATGTCTCTGTTTCCCTCCATCCTTCAGTCATATAAACATATGTATGCATGTGTATATATGTGTACATATGCATAGCTACATACACTATATACAAACCATTTTTCTCTAGGCAACAACTTCTATATGTTACAAAATTTTGAAATCATTATGCATGCGTTCTGCTAGCAATGAATTTATATTACATTTTTTGTGATAATATATTTATGCTCTGACATGAGATTCATGCATAAGAATTGAAAATTACTGTGAAGGTGATGGCAATCTGTCAATTGATTGAGAATCTTTCAATCCCTTCAACTTTTATTCTTTCAGTAAGGTCTCACTGTAGGTCAAAGTACAGTAGGAAAAACAGAATTACAGTGTGATGAATAAAGCAATTCAGCTAGATTAGACACCAGTGTTCATCATGGCAATGCCCAAACTGGAATGTTCTAAATCAAAACCCCAAAATGAAACCAAATGTTCTAAATTAACACCTATTACATGTCTTGGTAAGGCACTAAATATGTTGTAGTCTGCCCAGTTTGAATGCTTGTGATGTATTAGAAACACACACATTTAAGCAATAGCAATATGCCAACTCTCTTTGATCCTCCTTCAGAATTCTGAGCCCTTGATGACAGTTACTTAAGGCTGACAACATCCTGGAAAAAAATCCCAGCATTATTGCACACAGGGATTTTAATATCTTGTCTTTTTGTTGCTTTTTTTTTTTTTTAACTTTCCCATACCTCTTTCAAAAATCTAGCTAGAAGATATGTTGATAAAACTTCTAATTTCGTCAAGGATTAAGCAAGCAAAAAGATAGTACATTGTACCCTCTGCTGCCTGTACTTCATTTGACCATAGCTTTTGCTGAAACTCAACAGAGATTTATCAGTTTATCTCACCTAACTTTAGTCATCCATGGAGTAGAAATCTGCACCTGCAAAAGTTAGCCAGAGTTCTTTTGCAGTCAGTGGAGAAAAACAGGCATTACTAAAGGTGATTCATCTCGTGATGAAGCTGGCATCCAAACCAGGGCAGATTAATCACATTCCAGAAGTTAGGTGAGATGCATCCCAGCTCTACTGACTTGAATAGTAGTTTTGCCGCATAATGTGACTCAGAGCTCACATAGTCATGACTTCAAGTGAGGCGTGAGCCTAGCTCACGCCTGTGAAACACAGAATGAGAATTTTGTACTGTAGATGCTGAAACTGACTGTGGTTTTATCTTCTTCCAATCAAATAAATATTGCATATTAACACATAAAGCATTGCTGTTCCAGAAAACAGTAAAAGATTTAGTGAAATTAATACAGAATTAAGACATTCACAACTGCAACCCTTCCCATGTTACCTTCAGAATTTCCTCACTACCTTCTCTTTTTATATCTGTTAGAGTTTCTCTTATTTGAGAAATCTATTCATTAGTTCCTACCTAAAATAAGTAAATAAAAAGTAAAAAATAAACCCAGCTTTCTTCCAAAGCCCTGGCTGGCCTGGGACTCATTTTGTCAAGTTTTGATGTCTCATAAGCGGTGTGCATGGCAACCTTCTTAGAGCATGACGAGGGGAGCAATGTATTTCCCCTCCCCTCAAGAGGTCAGCACATACTTGTTGACTTCTTTCCACACTTTGGCTGAAAAATAAAAGTTTTTTCCTATTCTCTGTTCCTTCGGATAGTCCTTGTACTGGTTTTCTGATTAAGTAGTTCTACAATTTCTTTGGTCCACAATATAGGAAAGAATGGAAGTCTTCTACCTCCAGACCTATCAAGCATTTGGTTTGATAAAGCAGTTCTGTGGGAGATTTCCAGCAGTTTAAGGACAGTAGTTAATCCTGACCATTCATTTCTGAATTAAATAGACTTTTATAAAAGATAAGCACAGTTTATCTTTTTACAGAAAAGATTCAAGGTTTGTTTGGGGTTTTTTAAAATAATGGATACAATTCTTGCTTGTAGGAAAGGATTCTGAGTTTTTACCTCAGATAAACTGAGGTAAACACCAGATGAAATGCTATATACTAGAGAAATCAGCTTAAGAGAAAAGTATTTGCATCAACACTATCAAATTTATTGGTTTGGGACAGGGATCATGAAACCAGTGGTATTTAGACTGGTTTGTATCCACTGTGCTAGATCCCTCTAAGAATTATCAGCTATGTCCATACAATATGGCCCTTGGATTTGACTCTTCTCTTGTTTTTAAGTGGGTCACTCAAATAATTTCATAATCACAAGTAGTCTTTTTGTGTTCATTTTTTCCAGTTCAAGTTGTTTGTAACAATTCCAAACCTGTAATGCAACTCGACACGTATATTTGTATACTATAAAACTCCTCCTTTTTATTGCATATACTGAAGTATGGCAGGAGATTATCTCCGGGTTAAAAAGGAGGTCAAAGCTTTTTGGCATAGAACTAGAAGTTACTTGAGAAAGCACAGCACTAGAAATTATCTATAAAAGCACATATACTATGGAATAGGGAGACCCAACCACCATGGAATGCTTTGTTGCTGTAATATTAAAGGCCTTTCAGATCCTCAGTGGATTTGCTTTACTTATTTGCTTATTTTTTCAATCTTATTTTCACAGTTTAAGATATCAGCAAAACTTCTTGAGTAAATTATTGGCTGATGCATACATTTAAGTCTCTCATTGAGTCAGATACATTTTTCCATTTTATTATTTTTACAGTTTTAATATTTCTGGCATTTTTTGTTTTGTTGTTGTTTTGATTTGTTACTTGTTTGGGTTTTTTTTCTCATACAGGAATATTGAAAAAGATTCTCATTAATTATTTTTCTTGATAATTACTCTGAAATATTTTTTCATCGAAAATGAGGAGCTTTCTGTCAAAGCTATTCACCTTTACTAAAAAATAATTAAGAGGGGGTATCTGGCTAACAAATTTTGTCCTAGAAGGCAAATTACACAGATGATAATGTTACCAGCACCTTCTCTACAAACTCAATAAAATGCTTAGCACAGCCCATCTCTGTGCTGAGTATACTAAAAACAAGTGGAACCCCTGGGCACTGCAGGACACCTGATACCATTCACTGTCGTTTATCTTCCTTAGTGTCGAAACTTTGTAAAACCTGGCAAAACACACACACAAAAAAAAGAAAAGTCAGATAGGGAACTGATAATTGTCAAGGTCAAAAGGACTGTTATTCTTCTTTAAAGTTGACAGCAAAAATAGAATTTGCAAGCTCACTTCTTTTTGTTTGGCTTTGTTTTTTTAGCTTTACATTTTGACATTTTAAAAGCCCATGTCTAGATTTTCAAGTGAGTTCTTTCCCCACTGGAATTAGAGCTTTAGTTATCAGTGCTGAAGGACAATTATATGTAGAGACAGTCAGCTGGATCAGTTTACTCAAGTTCTAAGTGACTATTTTTCCATGTTTCCAAAAGAAGGTGATTTTTCCCCCCCTCTTGATAGAAGTGCACTAGAACCTGAGTCTTAGTGTGTGCTAGGAAAGCACTTGGCACATGCTGGGACCTGAGAAATCTCAGAAAGTTCACATGGTCTGCAGTGAATTCTTATTCTGTAACATGCTTGGCAATGTCTATCTTAATGAAAGCAATCCTCCCTGTGAACTTGATTTTTACAGTGACTCCTGAACTTGTGATGTATATTTTTTCCTTTTGACACTTGCTCTTGTTTAGTTGGTAGCTAAACATATCAGATTTGACATTTTCATAACTCTAAAGAAAACATAGTCCATCTCCTCACAATTTGCAGTTTTTTTCTGCCCCAAATACAAATTAAAAAGCAAAGAACTTCCTTTTGGGCAGTTATAGACAATAATTTAATGGTCTGCAACCATGAGACTCAGATCTATTCCTTAATTCTCAAAAATATATTCTGATTTAAGGAAATACTAGACAGTGAGGTAGCCCCTCTAGCAACTATCATAACCACCAATTTATAAGAAAAAAAACAATTGCTGTCAAGGTAGCTCTACTATTGCCCTGTGGCAGCTGTGTTGAGCCAGTGTGAGTATAGGGATTATGGGGACAAAGCACAACAGCAGCATGCTCATGCTGTCAAGTCACTCGGCATTTAAGCCTCTTTGCACCCACTCCTTTATTCATGCTGTAACTTCCTACTTTTACCCTTTCTAATTATTTTATATAAATTGAAAGAAATTTGAAAGGATGAAATATCCCATCTGAATCTACTGTATGTTTTAAGCTACATGATACTGCATAGTCCAGTGTTTCAGAGGCAGTCATTCAAATTCCCCTAGTGAGAAGAGGACATTAAATATAATTTCTCATGTATGAATGACAGTTTTGCTTTTATTGCCTTCTTAGGAGATAGTGATGACACCAGAGCTGGCATCTGTTTCTTGCACACAGAGTGATTTAGCAAGCGTGTTCTGGGAATATCTACTATAGCAAGTACGTGGACAAGATAGGAAGATAAATATTTAGTTTGTAGTTCCTTAGGGACCTTGAGCATAAGGTAATCCATCAATTTTTCAAGCACTGGCAAGACTTCTGGACATTCCATGAAATATACTTTTTGGATGCTTGGAAAATTTTAATACCAAGGACCTAAAGCCCTTATGTATGCAACAAATAGCAATCAAGTACATGTTGCATCTGAAGTTTGCACTGTGTTTCATAACTACATAGCTGTGATGTATGATAAATCCACCTCTCACATCCTCTGAGTATCAGCTCCTTGCCCAGAAAGTAGGTATAATAACAACACATTATCTGTGGAATATTCATAGAATCACAGAATTGGAGACTGCACTGAGTTGAAAGGGACCCAAAAGGATCATCAAGTCTAACTCCTGGCCCTGCACAGGACACCCCAAGAGTCACACCATGTGGCAAAGAACTTTGTCCAAATTCTTCTTGAACTGTCAGGCTGGTGCTGTGACCACTTCCCTGGGGAACCTGTTCCAGAATTACTAGGAGTGGTTTTCCATCTGTCTTTGAAAGCATAGCTTGAATCTTATTCACCTGCAGGAAAAAAGCTCTAGCTATGCTATTTACGTTTTCAATATTTAAAACAGCACAGATTTAAAAAAAAAAAGTAAACAAAGAAAAGTACCACTGCTTTAAAAGAATTACATTTGAAAATTAAACATTGTTTGTTAATGATGTTTTTCTTTTCTGAGGAATGTGAAATTAAATAGAGAAATAAATAAATATGAATTTTTTAAGAATTCACAAAATCACAGAAAAAGCTGAGTCAGAAGGAGCCCAAAAGGATCATGGACCCCCAAATCCTGGCCCTGCACAGCATCATCCCGGAGAATCACACCGTGTGCCTGAGTGCATTGTCCAAATGCATCTTGAGCTCTGTCAGGCTGGTGCTGTGACCACTACCCTGGGGAGCTGTTCCAGTGCTCAAAACCCTCTGGGTGAAAAACTCTTTGCTAATATTCAACCTAATCTGCCCTTGCACAACTTCAGGCCATTTCCATGGGTACTGTCACTGGTCATGAGGAAGAAGAGATCAGTCCCTGCCTCTCCTTTTCCCCTCATGAGGAGGTTGCAGACTGCAATGAGGTCTCCCCTGTGTCTTCTCCAGGCTGAACAGACCAAATGCCCTCAACCACTCCTTATATGGCTTCTTCCTATATGGCTCCTCCTCTTCACCACCTTTCTTGTCATCTCTTAGACACTCTCTGATAGCTTAATATTTTACATTGTGACACCTAAAATTTCACAGAATATTCAAGTTGAGGCCACCCCAGTGCAGAGCAGAGCAGAGCAGGACAATCCCACTGGTGCTGCTGTGCCTGATGCCCCCCAGGACACGCTTTGGCCCTCCTGGCTGCCAAGGCACTGCTGACTTCAACTTCCCATCAACCAGGACACCCAGGTCCCTTTCCATGGCACTGCTTTCCAGCCTCTCATTCCCCAGTCTGTACTGTACATCCAGGGTTGACCAGCCCAGGTGCAGAATCCAGCAGTTTCCCTTCCTGAATTTCATATGGGTTGTGATTGCCTGACCCTCTAATTTATCAAGGTCTCTCTGCAGGTCTCCCTGCCTTCAAGGGAGTCATCAGCACCTTCCAGTTTTGTGTTGTCTGTGGACCTGTTTAGAATTCAGTTAATATTCTTGTGGAGATGGGGAAAAAGCAATTGTACAAGTAAATTAATAACTCTAGTAGAAAGCCAGAGTCATAAAGGATGTTGGACATTGCAATTTAAATAACTATATTAAAATTATGCTTAAACTTTATTTTTTTCTAAATATTTTTAAGTTCTTTACAAGTGCTTGCATCACATCTATATCACAAACCCTTTCTGATATCATATAGATGACTTTTTTTTATTTTCAAAAATGTGCATATTTACACTCACTAAATAAAGAGAACACCTCTTTTTTTCTGGCACAGTTTATTCTATCAGGTTAACCAACATAAGCTATGCAGTCAAATTAAATCCTTGCTACCCAAGGGATGACATCTAAGCTGGAGTAAGTACCATTATAATTTAACTAGCAAATGTGGTTTTTTTAATTGTCTAGTACAAACTCTTTCCCACCTGATTAAGGTACAAGAGCCACAGTGTGTTTTGTTTATTTTCATGAGGTGGCATAGTAGTGATTTGTTCAATTGCAACATCCCAAAGCTATCTTGAGAGTGTCTATATGGCCCTTGGTAATTTTTGCAATTGCTTTTGTTTGCCCCATTTGTTTAACTTCAATTGCAATTTTTCCTCCAGGAGTTGTCACTTTTCCAATGAATAGCCAAGACTAAGGTTTTACTTCATCTGTGTTTTGGAAATTGGTGGAAGCTTTACAATATGCAAGCAGACTAAGCATTTGGTTACAGTACATTGGCTAGGTGCTTGCTAATTCTTCTTTTCTGGAATGGTTTGAATGTAGCCATCTTAGCATTTCTGTGAATAGTACAAAAAAGCAGGAAAAAACCCCCAACACTATATATCTGTATGTATATAGATATCTAGAGCTTACCTTGGGCACTAAGTAACAGGATAAAAATAATTTTAAAAATTATTATTAATAATAATAGTAACAAAAATAATGGTGAAAAAAATAGTAATGAGAACAGTCTAATGATATCCAGATTAGAATAATGTGCAGAAATACAGTATAACTCAAAAGTAGTTTTCAATCCTTGAACTCTCTCTAAATCTTTTTCTTCAGCAAATATAAAAGGGGAAAGAATCAATACTCCTCCATTATAGCTTCTGGACATCTTACCTCATGGTAAAAAAGGAATGACTAAAATTTAACTTACTTGAATAGAATATATTTCTGGGTTTGTACATGTATATTTGAGACAAATAAAAGTATTGTTTTTTGTTTCCACTGACAGAAAAGCAAAATAGAGGTTCACTGGTATCTTACCGTGCTTTGCTGTCTCTAGGGATGAGAAAATGAAATATGTTTCATGGTACCATTCAAAGCATCAGATCAAAAGATCTTTACTCCATTGTACTTCTAGAATTCATTCAACTTAAGAAAGAAATAATAAAGAAGTTCAAAATTCAAAATTTCAGGAATTTATCACTACTGAATATTTTATTTTTCTGCTTCACAATATAATTATTCTATGACAACACAAAGTGCTGTATCCCTGGAAATCTAAGTTGTAACATTAAGCCTCAACTTTGTACAAGCACAAGTAGTTATACAGTGTTCAAGGTGATGACAACTATTCTGCATTTCCTGTTAAATATTTCCTTTGGAACTGACTTTTTTTCTTTTTTTTTTTTCCTATTATTTTTTCTTTAATTATCCTTTTTTTCCCAAGGTAGGTTTGGAGTTTGATGCACATCGCTTCTTTATTTTGGAGTATATAGTTTAAAGTATCATAAAACAGAATGTATAGTCTGACACACTAATGCTGCCATATGGCTGCATGAATGTCATCTCTTAGAAGGGGCACTTTCACCACAGAAAGATTAGGAAAGCACTTGTTTACAGTAACATAACTGTTGTTTTACTCTGTTGGACTGAGAAGAGCAAGAGTTAAATTATCTGTGTAGAAACTGGATGATTTGTTGCTGTGAAGTCCGTGGGTCAGGTTCCTCATTGAGGGGAGCTGCAGCGACTTGTCTCATATACAGTAATGACTCTGGAGCAGCTATTTTATTGCCTAGAAGAGTGAACAATGAGGCCTCTGGGAACCAACTCAACCTGGCCTTAGCTCACTAACAGAGCTGAGAACAGCTTAATTTAGTGCAATCATAATTTGCATGATTTTTCTTCTGCAACTTCTATTATGTAAAATTCTCCTGTGAAATAGCTAGCAAAACACCCACTGGACAGCGCAGGAAGAGAGATAGAGGGCATATCTAATTTTCTTGAAGTTTTAGGAGCAATCAATTTTATGTAAAAGAAAATGTGTTTTTCTTAGTTGTTCCTAGAGCTGCAAAAATTCTAGAACCCAATCAGAAGTAAGATTTTAAATGAAATCTAGAATGACTGAGAGACCTATGTGACACTTTTAATTAATAAAACAGTCTTTTTCCACGACTCATGTTTCTTGAAAATGTACAATTTGTGATTTTCCTGCCAGATCAGTGCTAATCCATAGCTCAGATTTGTTTAGTTATCACTATGAAAAAAGCTGTCTACTTCAACAGCATTAGAAACAAGATGCCATGACACAGCAAACCTCCACCATCCTTAAGATTTTAAGAACAGTACTAAATATTTCAGGGAGATAAATATCATGCAGGGGTAGGTGTAATGGCAGAAAAAAAAAGTTTTGCTAACCATGAGCAGCGAATTACCTTTCTTATTAATTGGACATGTTTCTGGTGTAGTAAATTAATACAAATGGGTAAGTAAGCAGCTATGAGGAGGTCCCAAATTAGTATGAAGGATATCAACTATTTATGCAACTATATTTTTCCTATTAAGCTAACAACCACCTAGACCATGTGGGCACATTTCAGATTAATTTATAGAGGTGTAAATCTCAGATAACACTGTTGTAAATCTAGAGTAATTCCAGTGAGCACAATGAACTTACTCACAGCTTGCATTAGTGTAATTGGAATTGGAATACACTCTGTATTGCAATAAGGCACCAAGTATGTGGCAAAATTCATTTTGCTGGAGAAAAGCCTCTTAAGTTTTCCACTGAAATTTACTTCAGAGGCCAAATAAGTGTAGAGCTGTCTGCCTAATCCCAGGATGGACTAAGTAAATTTATACTGCGCTCTTTTCACAGAGCTGTTCATTGTTAATGGCAAATTCACTTGTGTGTGCTTCTAGGAGACTGCCTAATTCATACACCGTTTAAAACAGAACCACTGCTGATAGCTGTAATTAGTTACATAGCAACCCTTTCTCCTGCTGCTGCAAGAGTGAGGCTGCTAGTCCAACTTTGTAACAGGCATGTACCAATTAGTAAAGCTTGAATCTAGTCCAGTGATACTGAAATGAAAGGGTAACAGTTGAGAAAGTGAGTTTACTTTTTTTGTTTGATCTTGGAGGTACTACGTTTGCAATTAGTGTACAAAGATAATCTGTAAAAGAATAGTTGTATTTCATTTTGGTCCTTTTAGATTGTGCTGTAAATACACTTTCTGTTTCATAACACTACAGTTATTGGAAAATGCTCAGTGATAGAATAATGGTCTAGTACAGGACACTAATTTGAAAACATTTATCAAATCCAGTGGCCTGCTTTATTCTTTCTAATCTTCAAAAGATTTATTCTCAAACAGAAGAAAAAATTCTGAGATCTTAGTAGGTAGGTGTTCACAAGATTAGAAATCTAATCAATGTTGTATTTTTTCCTTCTTTCTATGAGTATAGAGGTAATTAGCTTGACAACTGAGGAGGGATAAGATCAAGAATTCACATCCATTTCTCAAGCAGAAAATCTCTTTTCTTCATTAAGGAGACATTTTATTTTGCTGATCCTTTGAGTTGCTTTCTATTCACTTCCTAAATTCTACATGACTTTTCCAAATATTTGACATATATTTTGCATCTATCTATAGTTTAGTGCTCTGTATTTTGCAATGTCAATTTTCGGTGTTTTTTCCAAGTGATTACTAGGAAATGAAATTTATAAATCAAAAATTAGACTAAGGTTTTTTAAGCTATATTTCTGACTTCATTGCAAAATATTTTCACACCACTTTTGCCACAAAATCTATTTTTGCATGTGAATTCCAACTATTTTGAAAAGCCTAGTGAACAAATTCTTCTGAATAAAGCTTCTGCATTTTGTATAATCAAATACTCTTGCATTTGATCCTAGAATTAGCAAGGGATGGATGCTTTGAAGGTTTTCAGAGGAACCTTGTGCACTCATAAGGTGTCTATTTCAGGCATCTAAGTCAGATGCCTGCCATCTCTCCATAGTCCTTAGTAGTTAATGAACCTTAAAGCTACACAACCAAACTAGATGATTCTGAGGTAATCCTTCCAGAATCATGCGTAGGATGGGTAATTGGTCCTCAGACAGGCTGCTTTCCTTCGCTTTGCTTATTTACTCCTATCAAGTTGCATTATTTTGTACTATAAACATAATGCGGCTCTCTCCCCCACTTATTTCAAGTGTATCTAAAAAATCCAAGTTGTACTTTGTAAAATACAAGTTTCTCTGGGAAAACTCAATACAAATGATGCAATGCATGGAGAAGAAACTTATTGTGTCTAATTCACAATGTATCAAGGTCTGAGAAGAAAGTTTTCAATGATCAGAGACAATATGCTTATGGTAAAATGTGTGTCAGTCTGTGAATTGTGTAACCCCCCATGGGACTTCCTTGTCATCAGTAAGTCAGAAGAATGAAATTAGCATGATTTCACTCAATTGTGGGTCTTTTGCTTGCTTTCTTTTTAAGATTATCCTTTACCTGTTGTAACTTAAAATTTCAGAGGTATAAAACTGTGTTTGAACGAATGCTACTGAGAAGACTCATGTGTGTTATGTGGGATGCGCATGAAAGCATTACTTGTGAAAAGCACTTGAAAGGTCCTTTGCCAGTGCAGTTTATAACTGAGCTAGCACATTTCTGTGTACTTCTTCTTGGTTAAAAACAAGGTGTTATCCCAGTGAACACAGTGATTACACAAACCAGCTCCCCCTTCCTCTATCTCCACCCTCCCTCTCACGCCTCACCAAAAAAAACCACAACCAAAACAAACAATCCACTTTCCTGTACCAAAACCTGGAATCCTGAAACTGTCATTACAAAAAGGTGGTATATTTCCTGAAGCCCAGGCAGCTGACACTGGGGTAACTCTCTTTAATCATGGAAAGAGTGGGGAGTGGCTCCCACCTGGAGAGAGAAAGGAAATAGCATTCCTGTCATCACAGATTGTTTAAGCATATTGCTGATACAGCAATGCTATTGACAAGCAGCAGCTGTGGAGGGGGCTCTTGTTATTCCTGTATCTCCACTTGCAAAGAATTCCTCAAAGACAGTGTTGTGATTTTATGGAATGAAAAATACGATAAAAATGGACTGATCTTGCTTAACATATGAAAGAACTGTCCTTTACATAGCAAGCATTTTCTTTCTAAATTATGTAAATCATTATGTTTTCTCTCTACAGATGAAAAAGAGTAAGAAAGTTTCCTATAAAAAGAATCAGATGTTGAAATGCTTTAGCTTCCTGGAAGCACTTTAGGAAAAGCAAACAACTACCTTTGCACTTGCAAAAGCCTGTAGCCTGTATGGAGAAATGTGGTGACAGCAAAGAAATTATATCTCTAATAGGAAATAAAGAAAAAAAAGACTGATATAGACTATATAGAATGCATGATAAAGCTGATGAATGGCAGAACACAGACTGGAATTTTGGAAGATCAGGTACAGATAAATTCAGTTCAATCAGTAAATGGAAAACTTGCTGCATTGATGAGAACAGTACAAGAGCCTAAAGAGACTAAAATAGAAGGAAAAAAAACCTGAATTCCCTGAGAATCAAACTCTGAGAGGATCAAACACTATAGATGGCAAAGGAGAAACTACCATGGCTTGCTGCCAGGGAAATTGCTTTAGGTTTGTTTTATTGTGTTTCCTACCTTATTTTGTGCTTTCATTTCAAGGGCAGAAAATGAGGAGGGGAAAAAGTTAGATTCAGGATAGCTTGGGGGATTTTGTGCCTCTTGTTAATGAACTTTTTTTTACTGCTTAACTGTATTCTATGTTTTGGCCAGCTCTTAGAAACTTTACTCTTCCAGAAATTTTGTATAATACCCATTTACATATTTTGAATGCTAGTAGAGATCTTGTTTACATTATTAGATCAGTGCTAAAAGATGCAGGAATAGATACACACTCAGTGGAGATAGGCTCCAAGAATATTTAGCTGCTAAAAATTAGATTCAATGTTCAATGTATGTACAATCAGTAGCTTTTCCAATGTCCTATCCAAATTGGGCGGCTTTCCACAAATCTATGCCTTGTATTCCAAAAAAGTGAAACACAGGAGAAACTCTTCAAGTAATATTTTTAAATGGTTAAATAAAATTTTCTCATATGACTTGGTTTCATTTTAGTGTTCTTCTTGTTTTCCTATGCAAAGTAAAAATGTTAGATCAAAGGCAGCCTGAAAATCTTACATAACATATTTAGGCAAGGCTTTCCTCTGAAACCACATCATTAAGAAAGTAAGATGAGACTTACCAGAATGGGTTTAGGAGCAGTGAGTAAAAGGATTTGTTTAATGAAAAATAGACTCTCAACATTCCTCAATTAAAAAAACCAAAGTAAACTGAGCATTCACAGTTATATTCATATGAAGTTACATGTAACTTATAAAAATGTTTTTAAAAGAAATTTTCAGACAAATTTAGTAACAAATAATGCAAAAAGTCACGTGTAGGATGAAAAATGTGTTATAGATATAAAAAAAAAGGGACACTAATGGCTTTTCCATGAGAATTAAGATATTTCCAGAGAAAATATATGGTCAGAACAGCTAATGGTTTATTTATGAGAACATTATAAATATGTGTCCTTTTTATATACTGCTTTCTTATTCACTTCCACTGACTTTTTTTTTTTAAGGCTGTGTGTGTTTATTCTTTTTTAAAGTAATATAAACAACCTGGTAAACAGATAACCGTATTCTAACACCAACATCTTGAGTGGGGGTGGGAAGCAACTCCAACCTCCTCTGTGCACATCAGCACGAGTCCATGAGGACAAATGGTTTTACTTACTCACACACTAGTAAAATCCTCCCTGCAGAGCCAGGTTTAGCAGGGTCTAATTTTTGTGTTTTATTTTTGTTTCCCACAGATGTTGAAGATGCTAGAATGAGAAGGGCCTTTCCTAATGGGAATTTTAGACAGGCTTTTTTTCTGTAAAATGTAGTATTAAAACATAAAAGAGAGCAAGACAGAATATTTACAGAAAAAATAAAAAGCAGGAGAAAAAAAAGCTTCTTGTCTAAAAAAGGCCAATTACTTGGTTAGTATTAATGGTACATAGTTATATCAGTGTTAATTCCACACACTTTTTCTTCACTTTCTTTTTCATTTACGTGGATTAAATCAGCAAACAACTTGGAGATGTTTGCATGTTTAGATCACTTCAGATTTCTCAAATGTAGCTGTCTGTATCTGAGCCTTTAATGACCACCTCCCTCTGTATTAAATGAAGATAAAAGGCCTAATGAAGAGTATAATACTTTAGGGCCACTTTCAATACTTACTTTAGGACATGAGTAATCTTACTGTATAAGTCTTGTGTTTTTTGACACATAACTGTCAGGAGCGCAGGTGACTTGCTAAGGCATGGATATCTGCATTCTAACTTCTGGGTTTGATAAGAGAAATCCTGCCCTTGACATTCACCTTCTGGTCACAAAGAATGAGTTGCCTCAATCCATAAAGACAATTCAAGCAGATGAAAAGGAAAGACAGCAAAATAGAAAGGCAGTACTAGACCAATTCAAAGGAAGGCAATATCCATCAAAGCAGAGATGGTCACAGAGACGTCTCTCTGAGTCACCAAAATATATCAACAATCTGACACGGAAAAGAAGCAATCAAAGCAGTCTTCACAGAAGCACATGCAGTAAAAGAAGAAACAACTAGAAATTGTATCAGATAATGGAAGACAGATGCTTTTACAAGAACTGCAAATAAAGCAAACCTATGATCCCATTTTTCTCAGGGTGCTATTAAAAAAAAAGGAAAAATAGAGGAAAATGTGAAAAATAATGGAAAAATGGTTACATTTTTTTAAAAATTCCCAAATTTCCTAAAATTTTTAGGCTTCTATGACATACCTAAGACCTGATGAGATGCATCCCAGAACCCTGAGGAAATTGAGAGATTTAGTTGCCACAGTACTCTCCATCATATTTAAAGAGTCATGGAAGCCAAGTGATCTCCTCAGTTACCAGAGAAAAGGAAACATCACATTCATTTTTAAAAAGGGGGACCCTGGTTACTAACTACCATTCAGGTTCACCTCAGTATCTGACAAGATCTTCCTGGAATTTATGCTGAAACATGTGGAAGACAGGGAGGTGATGAGAGAAAGATAACAAACGTGGCTTCAAGGGCAAATCATGCCCAACTAAGCTAGTGGCTTTCTCTGAAAGAATAACTGTATCAGTGGACAAAGGAAGAGCTCTTAACTTCATCTCCCTAGAGATCTGTAAAGCCTCTGATTTGGTCCCACATTACATTCTTACCTCTAAACAGGAGAGGTACTTATTTGAGTTATGGACTGTTAAAATGAATAAGGTATTTGCTGGATGGTCATGTCCAAAAAGATGCAGTTAATGACTCTAGGACAAAATGGAAACCAGTAATGAGTTGTGTCTCTCAGGAATATATTCATGGATCAAGTATAGACTGGGACCAGTACTGATTAACATTTTCACCAGTGACATAGACGGCGAGACTGAATTCACCCTCTGCTAATTTGTACATGACACCAAGCTGTGTGGGGCAGTCAGTCTGCTAGAGGGAAGGAAGACCATCCAGAGGGATCTTGACAGGCTTGGGAACTGGGTCCATGGAAACCTCATGACGTTTGACAAGTAAGGTGCTACACCTGGGTAATGGCAACATCAATACAATCAGGGGAATTTGAGAGGGGTTTTGCCCTGTGGAGCAAAACCTGGGGATAGTGGCGGAAGAAAAATTGAATGTGAGCCATCAAGGTGCACTTGTAACCCAGAAAGCCAAATATATTCTGGCTGCATAAAAAGAAGGGTGGCCAGTAGGCTAAGTGAGATGATTTATTCCCTTTTATTCTGGTTTGATGAGAGGAGTACTGCGTCCAGCTCTGGGGTCATCAGTACACGATAATGGAAAACAGATACTTTTTCTTTTTTTCATGGATCTGATTGAGTTGAAACAAAGAAGGGCCTTGAAAATCATGAGGGCTTTCTTATGCAGAAAGACTAAGAGAGTCAGAGGTTGGTCTGACTGGAAAAAAAAGAAGGCTTCATGGAAGCCTTCAGTGTATAAGGGGGCTTGTAAGAAAGCTGGAGACTTTTTACCAAGCAATTTGGGGACAATGGGCAATGGATTTAAACTGAAGGAGAACAGATTTGACATTAAAAAAGACATTTTTTTACAATAAGGGTGAAAATAAAGTAGAAGTGGTTGCCCAGAGAATCCCTGGAAGTGTTCTAGGCCAGGGTGGATGGAGTCTCCAGTGGAAGATGTTCTTGTCCATGATGAAAAGTTAGACTAGATGATTTTTGAAAGGTCCTTTCCAACCCCCAAAGTTATATAATTCTATGAAAACTACTGGGGTTGAAAGTTTCAGTTCGAAAAACAACTACTCCATAGTTCCTATTAATGTAGTTCCTTTTCTGTAAATTCTTTAAGCTATTGGAAATAAAGTTCATGTTTTCTTTTCTTCACACCCAAAAATATAATTCTCAGAAATTTTTAGAGCTAAAGCATACATTTTCTATCTTTCAATCTCCTCTTTTTGGTTTCAGAATCACTTCATATTTGTTTCTTCTTTAAGGTCTCAATTAATTGTATTTAGTTTCATAAGTATTTAGAGCATCTACAAGATTCAGACATTATCAGCTGTTACAGAAATGTGATTAAGAAGAGGTATAGGAATCAGAATAGGAATAAAAGTAAGGGAAAAGAAATATTAAAATATGAATGTATCATATTCTACTGTTTAATTGTTTTTGCACCAACATCTGAAAAGTGAGTTCAATTTTCTAGTTTGCTCTGGGAATTTAAGGTCACTTCAATGAGATGAATAATTGTAACCACACAAAGATAAAGGTTGGTTTTTTTTGCTTTTGTAATATTATAGAAGTGAAAATCAGCTGAAATATGGAGGTATGTGTTTAGCTCATTATTTTCAAATAAATAAGCACTACAAAATATGTGGATTATAAGGAGGGGCCAGGGGTCCAGAGGTGGAACCAAGCAAGATAGGAAAAACACAATCCTACCATGAAAAACATACAAATAAAGAGGCCTTCAGCTTTACACTGGAGGGTGCCAAATGTAAAGCTTGATTTGAAAAAAGGGTATACATCAGAGAAACAGAACTTCAGATGTAGTTCTGCTTTCCCTGGGTCAAACCCAGGTCCTGCAACAGAAGGAAAAATTAAAAGCCATCTCAGTTGGAATGAATTGTGGGGAAAAGTCAAGCAACATAAAGAACTTGGACTTTCATTGACTTTGAAAACAGTTAGAAAAACCATTACTCCCCATGTCCTTTTCACAATTGTGCTTATTACCACAGCAGACCTTCAGCAACAAAGCTCACCCTGCAGAACTAAGACAGTTGGTTGTCCCTGGTCAGAAAAGCATCAATAAGCACAGCTGAGCTAATCAGGCACATCTTAACATTTGACCAAGAGCAAAGAATTTGTTCCAAGTCAAGTCCTAAATCTGGTTTGATGATTCATAGATATATCAGTTACACCCAAATGACAGAATTTTACCAGGATCTGAACTTCATTGAGATTTCTGAAATTTCTTAAAATTTTCTAATTGAACACTGTGACAGTTTCTCAGTTTTACTTTAGTGATATTCAATGAAATACATCTCTGTTGAGCTGTTTGTCTCCTGTTGCTTCCTGTTAACATTTCACTGTGTGCCTCACTGGTTTGGCTAATGAACAAAACATATTTTAAAATACTTCTGCTTGAACTATAAAGTTGTTTATATTATTGTTGTCATTTAAAGATATAAATATTTTCCTTAGTTAAAAACAACAACAAAAAAATTTCTATTATTCTTAGAGAGAAACTAAACCAAAGTATATGAAACCCTATATTTAGAAAGACTGTGGATTTGCTTTAGATTCTGGAATACCTTTATTTAGAAATATCGTTGTGGTTTTTTGCCCAGTTACTAATAACTCATTCTAATTCATATCTGGCATTTTCATAGATAACACTTTGGCTACCAATTTCTAATATGTTCTGGCTGAAATTCATTTTTTTCCTCTTGGAACTACTTTTTAAGAGTATAGTGTTGCATATAAGTAAAGCCTCATAAAATAAGGGCCTTGTTACCCTTGTAAAATCATGGCTTAGGCCTGCTGCTTAGGCTAAGTAGAAGGGAGCTATGGGAGAGTGACTCAGCTGGGATAGGGGGGGATAGAGAGATGTGAGAGACATGAGATGTGAGACACACGCTATGTGAATGCTGCATGTCCACATCGTGGTGTGTAGGGGTTGTTGACTTGGGATTGTTGTGCCTTAAAACCATGAAAACTGGTAACTGGCTAACTGCTTAAAAAGGCCTGGTTTTTGCAATAAAGGGGCTCTCCTTTGCACTGCCTGGGGACTCTGCATCACTCTGCATTGTCACAGTATAGTAATAAAGCTATTAACTAAAGCAGAGAAAACAAATGAATCTGTAATCTGTGGCTGAAGAGAGGTGAGGCGACATTTGTGCTCTAGCATTAATTTACTTAATTACTAATATAGAGACAGAGACTACCAACAATCAAACACCGATAGAGAAAAATAACTCTTCTTTACTTGTGAAATTTATCCATATAATTTTAGATCAGAGTAAAGTGTGGTACAAGGCATAGAATACAATCTATATTTGTCCATACAAATATGTTGGGGGTGATACTAGACATTAAAGGATGTTTCCTAGGATGTCATTGGGTTTGATGCGTACTTCAGTGGCTTCATTATTGGATGAGGCAATCATTGCTGGAGTCTAATTTGTGAATCAAATACCTTTTTCTCCACTTTTTTAATGTTGTTCCTTTTTTAAAATTTTCCTTGCAGACATTTATTGAAATTATTTCAGTATCTTTTCATAACAAATTTATTATTAAAGGAACAGGCAAAAAAATTTTTAATTGTAACAAGAACATTTGGGACTTCTGTTTCCTGCTTTTCACACTTTCAGTGGGTCAGCTTACTTTTTTGATTTCTCATTATTTAAGAAAGCAACAACATAAAAGAGTAGTCTCTCCTTATCTATGTCAACTCATATCTATTCACTATTCTTGGTATTATATTTTTTCTTTCTTATGAAAAACAGTCTTAGCATTTTCTTAACTGTCTTATTTCACATCATCAGCTTTGGGAGCAACCCCCTTCTTCAACTTCTTTTCTACTCTGCTTCCCATGTGCTTCTTTATGATATCTCTGTGAACTTCAAGGCTTCTATTTCTAAAATTCAAGATATTTTATTTGTATTTTATGTATCTCTCTTTTAGTTTTACTGCCAACAGAGAAACAAAATTAGCACAGGAGAAATGGCACAATGTTCTATATTTATACAGTTATTAAATGAAAAAAAAATCAAATCTATACAATGATTTTTTTGTCTTAGGATATTCAGTACTACTTCAAATAATTTTAGCCCTTATTATTCAAATAAAGAATATCTGAAAAAAGAAGAAGAATATACTATGATAAATGTTAATTAGTGCAAAAAATTATAGCTAGAACAAGGCATATTTTTTAAGAAAAAAATTTCCCTTTTCTTTTAGTTATGAAAAAACTTTTTTTGAACTGACACAATCACTTCAATTTCAACATACTTTAGGATATAGTAAACTATATGGAAACTGTCAGCTTTAGGCCAGTGCAAACACTTTTCTTCTTCAAAATCAGCATAGATGTCTTTTTTTTTTCTTATTTTTTTCTGTTTCATTGTACTGTACTTTCATTTTTCATGGGTACTATGTTCAAATTTTCACTCTTACAAGTGTTTATGTTTTGTGAAGATTCAGTTTTCATCAATTATCTTTATCAAAACAGAAGTATCTTTTAGAAAATGGAATCTCACCAGAAGTCAAAAATATAGAGTCACAGTTGTCTGTCTACAATTTAATTTTCCCATTCTACTGATCTCTACCTCCCTCCAGTTCCTTCCTCTAGAAATATGAGTAGATCTTTCCTTACTTTCTCTCATGTTTAAATCTTTATACTAAAAAATAATTAATTTTAATTTTAATGATTAATAATTTTTTTTCAATTTGATACATGGATATTGGTATTGGTTAAATACATATATTGACTGATATAGTGACTGATTTGTTGATACAGAATTCAAATGATCATTCAGGTAGTAATTTCTTTAGAAAATCCATAGGTAGAAACTAAACCTTTTATTTTTTAATCATTTACCAACACACTGATGTAGCATTATGAAGAAAATATACTAGCAACCTGTCATGAGAAGAGCTTACCAATGAATAGCAACAGAGATTTTCTTATGGTATCTTTTAAAAAAAGTTTGAAGAAAATTGGGATATGAAGAACCTATAGAAGAAATTGAATCCTCCTTTTTTTTAAATGTGTGTGTGTGTGTGTTTCTGGAGGAAAGAGGAAGGTTTGATTCATAGTACAATAAGGAAAACAGAAGGAAAGTCTTCACACTGCAGGTGATAACACTTTGAAAAACTGCTCCAAATACATATGAAGAAAAATCTCAGTCTTGAGGGTAAAACCTGATCAAGCACTGTTTCTTGAATGCCATTAAATATCTCCCATATTCTTCATATTCATATTCTTTCACTTCAATCACTTCATATTCTCCATTAGTATGTTTTCATAGGTTGACTAACAGTTACAGAATCATGAATACATACATTAATATATAGTAGAGGAAAAGTATTGTACTTGAATATCGGTATAGAGGCTTTGCCCCGGGAGGTCCCAGTTGTCCTCGATGGGCTGCAGCTGTGATGTCCTTAATTGGGCTGCAGCTGTGATGTCCTTAATTGGGCTGCAGCTGTGACCAATGAAGATGATTGGGATAAAAAGGGGGCAGGTCAAGCAGTCAGGGAGAGCCTTGGAGGAGTTCTGAACTGAGAGAGAACAACATGCAGAAGAAGGAATCTGCTGTGAAGATCTGCAGCCATAAGAACACACCGAAAAGGTATAGACTTTAGAAATCTGATAACAACAATATGAGACTCTAGAAATAATAGAACAACAACATTAATGTGTGTACATCTCATTTGTGTTAAAATTGTTAGTTAATTCAAATGCACATCTTTTTAAAGTTTATGTACCTAAGATGATTTATAATCTGAAGATCTGATCTGATATTTATGATTCAGTCTTTAAAAGCACAAGAGTATTTGCACTCATTGTAGTGGAAAATACTATTCCTGGTACCATTTAACTTTGGTGGCATGGATGGTGTTGGTGTTGGGAAGAAGTGCCCCCCAGCAAGTTTGCTGATGACTCCAGGCTGTGTGGTGCTCTCTGAAGGTACACACTGGAGGGACAGGACACCATGTGGAGAGCCCTTGACAGGCTTGAGAGGTGGGCCTGTGTGAACATCATGACTTTTAGCAAGGCTAGGTGCAGGGTCCTACTTGTGGGTCAGGGCAGTCCCAGCCACAGATAAAAGCTGAGTAGAGAATGGATTGAGAACAGTGTTGGGGAGAAGGACTTGGAGTGTTGGTGGACAAGAAATTCAACAAGACCCAGCACTGTGTGCTTGCAGCCCAGAAAGCCAAACATATCCCAGGCTGCAGAAGTGGGTCCAGCAGGTTAAGGGGAGTGATTCTCCCAGCCTGAGCTCTGTTCTGGTGAGACCCCACCAGGAGTACAGCATACAACTTTGGGGTCCCCAACATAAGGAGGATATGAACCTGTTGGAGTAAGTCCAGAGGAGGGCCATGAAGATGATCAGAGGGCTGAAGTACCTCTGCTGTGGAGAGGCTGAAAGAGTTGAGATTGTTCAGCCTGGAAAAGGAAGGGCTCGGAGGAGACCTTCCAGCAACTTCCCGGTACCTAAAGGGTACTGAGACAAGTACCCCTGTCTCAGAGACAAGAGAGTTGGAGAGGGACTACATATGCATATCTAAATTCAGCTACATGAAGAAAAGGTAATGAATGTCATGATGAAAGAATTTCATGCTTTTCCCCAATGAGTAGGGGCATGCTTTCTTGTGGGGACATATATTTTCCACCTGCTGCAGAGTATTGTGTCTCCAGCGTCCTACCTTGAGTATGTAAAGTCAAGAAATCAGAATCTACAACACTGACACTGATGATACTGCAACAGGAAAATAGAAAGCATGGGAATATTTAAGGAAGAAAGCTAAGCATTATGTTTAAATCACATCTGCAGAAAAATGGCTGCAATGTTCAATGATAATGTCCTTTCCAGTCCATTATGAATGAAAAAAATAAAGCATCCCAAGCAGCACCACTGCTATTTCTAGTAGGATTCCCTAAGGACTGGTGCTAACCAATGATAATCGCAATTCCCTTCCAGTTCTCTGGAAGTAAATTTGAAAAACACACTCTTGATAAAATTTTCAGATAACAAAAATATTGATAACACGGTAAATTGATGAGCAAGACAGCAATCACACTGAATTATTGAAAGTACTTAGTAACTCTGACCCATTCAAAGAAATGGCTTTAGTGCAGCTAAATGCATAAGTTATGTTTTTAAGGAATGAGCAACAACTTCTGAAAAAGAATAATTCTGAGAGTTATCCAAAACACAAAGTAACAACCTGAGCTCCTATGATAAACTTGTGACAAAAAGGCTTATTTTGATCTTTTGCTGTGTAAGTAAGAAGAACAAGGAAATACTGCTGAAATAGATATCAGAATATGGAAGTCCTTCTTGTAAGCATATTTTAAAAGTGATATTGAAAAGGCTTACATGAATGAAAAAGTAAAACAAATCCAAAATGTAACATTAATTATTCCAGCAAGGAAAAAAAATGCCTTTCAGTCAAAACCTTAATAAACCTAACACATTTAATTTACATTTATCAGCCGAAAATATAAATTATAGAAATTTTAAGGCTAACGTATTTTTTGAGTTGTGCAACAATGTTTCAGCAGCTAAGAGGGGTTCTTTGGCTCCTGGCATTCTCAGTTCAGGACTGCATAGTTTCAAAAGCCTGTTGTAACTGAATGCATGCTACCAAACACTTGCAAGGCTGAGGATATACTAATGCCCACTGGTCCCCTCCAATCTGAAAGTATGGGCACTTAAGAGCCCTAATCCGACTGAGCCAAACTCAAAATATTTGCTGTAAATTTGATGCAAAAAGTAAAAATATAATATGCTATATAACTGCCTCAATAGTTATTTGTATGGAATAGCTTTTACTGCAGGTTGATAAAATGTGCTTTATAAAAGATTAATTATGGGAACACAGTAATAGCTTTGTCTCTGTCATTATTAACTATATTCTTTTAATGAAATTTTCTTGAAAGAAAAAAATAATCCACAGAACAACTCAGCCTCTCTATCTTTTATCTTGTCCTCTTGTTTCAGAATCTAGCTTTTTTTCCCTCCTCATTGTAGGTGTTGTTATTTGAAATGTATTTCATACAGCTATTTTTTTATTATTTGGTGTTTTCTTCCAACTTTAGATCTGTTCCTTCTTCCCCTTTTTAATTAAAAGGATTTATTAGCATCTGTAGGTATGTGAAGTTATTTACCAAATATTTATCCTCTGAAACAGGTTCTAGACCTTATCTTTACATTGTAGAAGTAAATATTACAAATTGCAGTAAGCTTTTGTTTTAAAGAAAGAATTAATCTAAAAGTAATGTATGGTGAAAATATGCATGGATCCAAAACCAGAATATATCCACCATAATATTAAGAGCCTCAGTTTTCTTACATTCTTAAAAGCTGGAAAATGAGACACAACTGGTTGTGAAATATCCTTATGATATACTCAAGCCTGAAATTCCTTTTGAAACATAGAAATATAAATTATCACTTCATCTCACAAAGCTATTAAATTATAAGTGGATGTGTTTCCTTTTTCATCACATTTTAATTGGAAGTAGGGTCTTTTATGATTTCTTCTAAGCTAAGTATTCTCAGTAGATGCACAAGGGATCAGTTTCCTCCTATGATTTCAGATTTGGAGAGTTTTTTTCAGGGTCACCAGACTCAAAGACAGTTCTAGGTATGACACAGAAATGGAAACACTATCTTCCCTGAGATGCTGCCATTTATGTGTAGAGGACTGAAGGCTTTGAAGAAACTTGATTGGGAAAATTCAAGATCTTTAAGGAACTAAACCATGAGCAGTGAGGTTTTCAAGCCATATAGGTCAACACATGTTTACTGTAAGTTCTTGATTTGGATCTAGCCCTGTATTTTAGGTGAATCAAAACTCTGCTTCTGTTGGAAACAGGATGAAATGGGAGGTTTAGAGGCAAATTCCCAAGAAATTTTTCCCAACCTACTTTTTTAGAATTTTTCTCATAAACATTTTAAGTTACACATATGTATCTCTGTCCTTTGCTTAGCCGGTAACCTTCTGCATGTTTTCAATTATTCAAACATTGTCTTGCTTCCTCACCCCAAATCTGGACACTAGAAGAGTTCAGTCAGGAAACACAAGATCCATAAATTCCTAATTCACACAGGAAGGAGTTACAAGACAATCTTCCATACAAAGTTTCTCACTTTATTTAGTTATGCGGTACTAAAAAATCAATGAAGTTTCTAGAAAGAAATTGTCTTAAATTAAAAGAAGTTTTGGCTGACAAATAAATATATTTCTGAATTAAAACAGATTCTTCAGACACACCAGATGCATGTGTTGACTGGTTTGGATGGAAACTTGACATGCTAAGACACCCCAGCATGAATGCTTTCTCTGTGTCTTTAACCAGATTTTGTATGAACATGAATCTCAGTCTACCACATAGTTTGGGGTGTAAAGTATATGGCATGCAGAAGTGTATTACATAGGGCAGAAATAAGTTTCTCCAATACTTTTTTGCATTACCTGTTTAACTCTACATTCAAACATACAGTTTTCTTGTTTTTTTAAATGCTGAGAGCAATTGTGCACACATGCATCTAAGCTCCCTGCTGGCATAGTGATAACCTGCAGAGAGATATTTATTTAATGCTACACTGAGCAGATGAAACACTCTAGACAATAACAGCTTCTCTTCTTGAATGTAAACAGGAAAAAAATCTTATAAGTGGTCTGTACTCTTCAGAAACTCTTTTTCTACATTTGGATAGACTGCAACAATTTTCTCTCATAAATGATTTAGATTTCGTAAGTGGTTCAATGCAACTTTGCCTATTTTCTTCAAAATAGGAAGAAAAAAATGCTCTCATATATTTAATGCATATGTTGGATATGAGGATATATAATAGGATATAAAAAATAAAGCTTAGGGAACTGTACACAACTCCCTATGTTCCTTTATGATTTCAGATAAAAGTAAATATATATTTAAAATTATTTTTTTAACATAAAAGAATCCCAAGTTTTCTGGAGATGAAAGTCAGATGAACTTCAAGAAACAATGTTTGGCCTTGAGTAAAATTCAAAACTTTATTCAGGATTCTAATTTCAAGAAGACTAGTATTCTGTTCATTTTTCTTTAATAATAATACAGTACTAGAAGCAAGGAGGGTTTTTTTGTTGTTTTGTTTGTTAGTTGGTTTTTGTTTGTTTTGTTTTGTTTGCTTGTTTGGGAGTTTTTTGGGGTTTTTTCTACACAGAACTACAAAACAAAAACAGTACAAAATAACAGTGTAAAGGTAGCAGTTTTTTTATATAAAATCTGTCAATGAGCAGTAAAAAATCCAGCTCCACTGAAATTAATGGTCAAATTCCCAAGTAAACATTCCTAACAAGGAATACCAAAATTTCATTCTTATTAAAGAAAGTCTTAATTGGAATTGTTAAAAAAAACAAACCCAAAACATAGATTACATAGGCTGAAGTTACTTGAACCTCTTAAGGAAGCTGAATTCAGGATCTCTCTAATTCCCTTATCTAGCAAATTAAAATGCACCCAAATTATGAATTAGGTCCAATCTTTGTATGATATTGAATAGCTTTTTAAGGAACTTTATGGAGGTACAGTTTCTATTAAAGTGAGTAAAAAAATTGAGAGTTCCCAGCACCTTTTTTCTTTTTCGTCTGAATAAAACATGGTGTTTGGGTGTCTTTTCAGAGATTCTATCTATTTCATTGTATTACATGATTTCAATGTATTTTGCAATCTGTTGAGCATATACTATGTATTTTTCATCATTTTTCTGGATATGTCATAACCTTGTCTATCACAGAAAGAACATGTCAGACTATTTTTCTTTCTATGATAAAAGACTGAGAGTTTATCAGACTGGTTATTTCCCAGTTCAGATTTTTTTTCTTCCTTTCAGCGTTTAGCAATTTTGTTCCTTAAAATATCCTCGTGGTACCAGTAAATCTTTCAGCACACAGTGGAAAATAGGCTCAGATGAAACCTTTTGTGTTTCACTTTGTGCCTAGTGCCTCTGTCACTTGGCATCACTGAAAAGAACCTGAGTCCAACATCCATACACCCTCCCTTCAGGTATTTATGTCTGTTTATAAGACTTCCCCTCATCCTTGTCTTATCCAGACTGAAAATTCACAGCTCTCAGTCTTTACTCATAAAAGAGATGCTTCAGTCCCTGTTAGCAATAATCCTCCTAATGCAGCCTTGGACACCGTTGATCTTCTTTGCCACAAGGATATATTGCTGACTCGTGGTGGCACATGGCAAATTCCATGTTTTTTTGATGGGGAACTTAATTATTCTGAAAATTCATGATCATTTATTTGCATTCAATTACTTAAGAAGATCAAAGCTAGCTGGTTATATCTTTTTAGTTTTTTAAGTGGAGATTTGCCTACTGAAGATGATTGCACTGCATGTCTCAACAGCACTGTTCTCTCTACCTCATTTTGCCTCTTTCCTGGTTCCTTAAGTTGAACACCTCCAACATGACATGTCTTGTCTCTAGGACTAGGAAATCATACATCACATAGATCATTTTATGTCTGTTTTCTCAACAGTAGTCATATACACATGTCACCCTCAAGTTACAGGAATTGCATCTGCACCCTGTGGATACCTGTGACTTGGACTGTATAAAAGTGTCACCTCCAGAGGAAGGACTCTGGGACCTGACCACTGAGAAGATCAGGGTGAAAAAGGAACAATGGGATGCTGCAGGCATCCATGTGGTATGCTATCTTTGCTTAATCTCTCTTTTTCACTCACTCACTGTCTTCCCTTCCCCTCCCTTCCCCTGTTTCTTTCTCCCTACATCACTTTTACTGTTAAATAAAATACATGATATTGACTTCTGCATGTGGTCTCATTTGAACCTTACTTCAGGCAGAGGCACCTCTTATAATCAGATCATAACAGTGATGACATTTGTTTTGTCCGTAGTTACATGCATTGCCTGTGGCATGGTTAAACACATCAGGAAAAAAAATATTGGGTTTCTGCTACAGAAGAAACTTGGTGTATTTTTCAGTAAATGTGAAGAATGGCTTCCCAAGTTCTATTTAAAAAAAAATAATGGAAATAAGACTTTGTAGAGCAACCACAAGAATACTAATTTTTTTTTGTCATGCCCCAGGTTTTCATGCATTTAATTCCTGAAGCTCAAATCATACTTTGGTCTGTGGATATGTATATTAATATCACTGGGAACTGAAAATTTAGTGTAGAGATTCAGTACACCCATAAGTTGCATTTTTAGTTATAAACATGTCTGAAGGCAGAAAACAAGGCAGACCAGTCTATAAATTCCTTGATGTATACAGGCTCAAAAACACCTCTGGAGATGGTCTGTGTTGGGCCTCTGTGAATTGGCCTATACACAAGCATGGATTAGATATACTAAAGACATAAGGCTAGTTGCAATGTGCAGATTGCTTCTACTCATCTTTAGTATTGGACTCATTTCAGCTTCAGCTGAGTTTTCACCATGTCTAGTCACAGTCACCGAGGTCTGTCAATAGAGAGCAGGATTGCCTCAATGTTAAGTTAAATCCTGCTACTGGAAATGTCCTTCACATGACTCTGGAAACTTAGCTGGTGTCCCACCTATGCTTCCTATTGCTTTCTCAAGACCTAGATCCCAGAAGAAAGGCTGATAATCATTTCATTAGACATAATTAATAATTAGATAATTAGAGATAGAGATTAAATCAATATCTCCTCTTTCATAATGCAAATATAAAGATACTTGGAATTTAGTTGTGTGCCATAAGAGGATAATTTCATCTGGATATGGATTTATGGACAAGAACTTTTAGCTTTCAAACCCAGTTATGAGAATGTTTTGTTTTGGAATGCCATGCTAGCTGTTTCATTTTTATTTTCTAGGGGAACAGAACCTATATGGCCTTTTTTCAACTTTTGAAAGTATTTAAAATTCCTTTCCTAGCAGTGCACAAATCACTTAAACAGAGAACAAATTTTACTTATCCACTTTATTACTACTTTCATCCCTAAAATCAGCTTCATGTGGTTTGGAATACAACACAACATGATTTCAAAAATCTTAATTCTAGTCTAACAAATTTATTTTTTAAATCCTAGATACAATCAAACACATGAGAGTGATGTTTTTACCTTCTGACATCCAAACTTCTATACTTTATTCTGAACCAACTTGTAATATAAATGATAGGAAAGAAGAAGCTTATTTAAATGGTATTTATACTTTATAAACAGCTTAAATTTTTCATTTATATATCCAGATATAAATAATGGCTCCTTAGCCTACCTTAGATTAAGAAGTAATTTATTGTTTAAAGAAGAGTTGATTGATGTATGTTCTACTGAGTTTAAAATTTTAATAGTCATAGATACCAACAGGAGCTATATTGATCTCTAATAAGCAGACATACAGAATGAAATTCTATTACTTCCTCATTAATGCATTACATTTGTAGTCCAGAACATTTAAATGTTTTCTACTTTTATTTTATAAAGATGACATACTATCTGCAAAAATAAAAGCTGTGCAAAGTATACCTGCTCTTTCCTTTTTATTTCTTTGGAAAAGAAACATAAAAATAATATTCAAGAAATGAAGAACTGAATGCATAATACATTTCATATTTGCAAATAATTTAAAATAACATTTGAAACTGTCCAAAACTCATTTTTATGCCATATGCTCTAAGAAACTGTTCCAGGCCACTTTCATGAAATTGTATGTGTCAATGAAAATATTCAGTTAAAATTTTACTTTTAAATGTGTTTACTTTAGCTTCTAGATCATTTTGTATTTCACATTGAATTTTCCTTCTAACACAAAACATTACATTTCCAAATGCAGATTTGCAGGTTTGTGACACAGTTTGACACTACTAGAATTCACATGGTTAAATCCCTATGCTTTATTTTGAAAATTGATACTCTGCTATTAATAGATTTTTTAATTTACATATATGAAAACATGAAGTAATTAAATGCAGTATCTAGTTCAGGTTCCCAGAAATTTTAGATTTATTTTCCTTGTCTCTATGGATAAATAAATCCTATTCAATATATATTTTTTTCAGTTTCATCTTGTAAATGTTTTTATTAATATTGACTCTATAGTCATATAATAGCCATGCTGAAGTCCATCTAGTAATACTAACTTATGTTGTTTTAAGGAAGTATTCACCCTGGAATCCTAGAACTCTACTAATAATTGGAGGGACTCTATTCATCTAACAAGAAACAGAACTCTTAATAAACTCAAGATACTAGGATTACTGGTGTCTTTAATTTGTTGATATCTGTTGTTTCTCTTTTCTTGTCATATATATGAGCAAGGTGGTGGCAATTTTGATGTTCTACTGCAATATTTTTAGTTTGGTATATGAATGTTGTCATTAAAAGAGCAGGCACTTTTAAATGACAATCATTTTTCGATTTCAAAAGAACTCAGAACATAGTATTTGGTACTTACAATCCAACTTCAAAATGAATTAGATGTTGTAGCTATATTTGCAATGCTGTTGACACATGACTAATAGTCCAAACACAGTCTAAGGATAACTTAAAACTAATACTTCAGACACAAGACCTATGAAAAAGCAGGAATCTAAGAAGATATGTGCAGTTGTCACAAGGCTGGTAATTTGTATTGCATTTACTGTGAATTTACCTAATATTACATCTACCTATGATGGTAAGTGAAATATGTGCATGCAGTCATATTTTACTCTCATTATTCTGAAGAAGGCATGTGTTGTAAATTATCATCTAGGAAATTTTCCTCCCTAGTACATCCCTGGGTAAGAAACTCAGATTCAATTGACTTCAGTTAGATTTTTAATATATGTCTAGCACATATTTAAAATATTGAAGCATTGATGAAGAACAGACAAAAAGATATTTTGAGATGATAATAGCATAATCATAGAATTGTTTAGGTTGAAAAAAATCTCTAACAGTACTTTGTTAACCATTAAACTCTCATAGTCAAGTCACCACTAAACCGTGTCCCCAAGTCCCACATCCACACATTTAAAATACCTGCAGGGGTGGTAACTCAACCACTTCCCTGGGCACCCAATTACAGTGTCAGACAAACCTTTCTACTACATAAGAAGTCATTCTTATATCCAGTCTAAATCTCCCCTGGTGCAACCTGAGGGCATTTCATTTTGTTATTTTGGAGAAGAGACAGACACTTACCTGAATAAGACCTCCTTCCAAGTTGTTGTTGTTGAGACTGATAAATTCCCCTCTGAGCCTCTTTTCCTCCAGGCTAAAAAACTCCAGTTCCATCAGCTATTGTCATAAGACTTGTGCTCCAGGCCCTGTGCCAACTTTGTTGTCCTTCTCTGGACTTGCTCCAGCACCTTGATATCTTTCTTGCAGTGAGTGACCAAAAACTGAACACAGTATTCAAGATGCAGCCTCACTGTGCCAAGTACACAGGGGCAATAACTGCCCTAGTCCTGCTGTCCACACTCTTTCTGGGCACGTTTCCAGTCACTCTTCCCCAAGCCCATAGCATAGCACAGAGTTGTTGTGACTGAAGTGCAGGAACCAGACACATCACTTTCCTGAACCTTGTACAATATCCCTGGCCCACATGTAAATAAAAATATTAAACAAACCTGGGCCCAGTGATTTGTTACTATGTACCCCCAGAGTCCAACTAAGGATGGAGTTTTTCTTGGCCCTCCTTTTTTTGCTGATGTATTTATGGAAAACTGCTTTATTGTTTTCTATGGCAATAGTCAGATTACCAATAGTCAGCCCAAGATCCATGTGGACTTTGACCCTTCAAATTTATTTCTTCACACATCCTTGTAGCCCTCTGGGGTTTCCTTCTGCTTCTTACAGAGGCCATAAACTCTCTTTTTTCTGCCTGAGTTCCAGTAAAAGCTCTCTGTTCAGACAGTCTGGTCTTCTTCTCTGCCAGTGCATCTATTGACACATGGGAATGTCCTGTTCCCATTCATTTAACATTTCCCTGAAGAATGACAAGCCTTCCTGGACTCCTTTGCCCTTCACAACTGCCACTCAAGGGACACTGTCCATCAGCCTCCTGAACAGGCTAAGTCTGTCCTTCCAAAGTCCAAGGTGTCAGTTTTGCTGACCCCACCTCCTTACTCCTCTGCGGATGGAACACTATTTATTCAGTGATTGCCATGATCAAGACAACCTCCAAGCACCACATCATCCACCATTCCTTCTCTGTTCACAAACAGGTCGAGTGGAGCCCATTTCCTAGCTGACTCACCAGTTGTATGTGTTCCACACATTCCAGGAGCCTTCTAGACTGTTTTCTCTCTGCTGCCTTGTATTTCCAACAGACATCTGTTGAGTTGAAGTCACCCATAAGAAAAAGGGCCAGTGATCACTAGACTTCTTCCAACTGCTTATAGAATATTTTTGTCTGCCTCTTCATCTTGGTTGGGTGGTCTATAATAGACTCCCACCAGAATGTCTGTTTTGTTGTCTACCCCCTGATTCTTAACCATAAACACTCAGTCCTATCATAACAGCCATGAAGCTCCAGACAGTCATACCACACAGGACTACCCCACTGCCTCTCTTTCCTTTCCTATCCCTTCTGCAGATTTCACAGCCATCTATTGCTGTGGTCTAGTTGTGTGCACCTTTGCACCAAATTTCCAAGATGGTAACTGTGTCACAGTTTTCCCACAGCACATTGGCTTCCAGCTCCTCCTGTTTGCTGCCTGAGCTGGGCACATTGGTGTAGATGTGCTTCAGCTGGGCTACAGATGCCACCACCTTTCTGGAGAGACAAGCCCTAATTTCCGTGTGGCCACTCTCAGACAATTCTAAGATTTGAATAACCCTTGTATTTTTGCTGTGGCATGGATCTCCATCCAAGGAATGTAACAGAGTAGGAAATCTTCTCTTCACATATTTAACCTGAGCTGCAGGGAGGAAGCAGGTTTCAGAGCTAATTCTGTGTAATAAGCATATTCCACAAAAAGTTTCTTTAGATTGGGATGCAAAATGAAACTTCCCTACCACTACTAATTTTGGAAATTGATTAATAATGGACATAGTAGTTCTTCAGCAATATTAAATCATTCACTGCAGCAAAAATCAGCTGGTTCACTTATATCTTGAAGAGATACTTTCTGCCATTTCTTTACAATGTCTGCCAAGATTGTCAGCTCTTCAAAACATTCAACACCTGAAGGTTAACTGCTCTGTTATTTTATCTTCAAATGCATAACTGTCTTTGTGGTGTCATAGGTAAATCAATTTGCTTCTAATCACACGTGTCACAGGAACATATACTGTCCATATTGTAATGAATGGAAGGTTCATCATGGAAGGGTCTTCGGTAGTTTCTGTTTCAAAAATTTTATGGCATAATTTTGATGCTGAAATTCTATGAATACTAGAATTCTGAACATACTCATTACAAGTGTCTGTTACCATTACGGAAATTAAACCTTTTGACAAAAAAAACTGTAATGTAACTATGCCTTATGACAGCTGTTCACATCTTTTTTAAAAGAAGACTAAACTAGTGCATATTAGAAAAGCCAGGCAAGAAAGACAATTTCAACTTCTTCTGTATTTTCAGTCTGTAACATTTATAGTTTCACTGAACTGTTTCTTCCACATAGTAATAAATAATGGAATGTGCAATTTAGTTAGTATTTTAAACTACACGAGCTGAATACTCAAACCATTTCAGTGGTACTCTGACTACAGGAATCATCTATTAGTAAAACCTCATACCAAGTAAATGAACTTCCTCTGATATGAATTGCAACTGTGTTTGTAGACAACACACTCCTCATGGGGGATATGTAAGCAAAGAGATACAGCATTTTTTAGCATTTGCTTCCTTCCCAAAGGCATCCATTTTTCATGTAAGTCACTAAAATTTTCATTACATGTTGTTTGAAATGAAAAAATTTATATCATTTCTGAGGTGAACTAGCAAAAGCAATAATCTCATGTAAGAATTCTTCATGGCATTTATTTTTGGTCAAGACAAGCTGGAAGACCTCCTAATTTCTCTTTCAAAACTTTGGTTATTCGAGTACTACTTTTTCAAGTAAACAAAAACACATTCAACATTTATATATGCAAACACATATGCCAAGAACAGGAATGAAATCTACTGCAAAACTTAGTAAAACTAACTGGTGGGTTTTTTTACAACTAAAAAGTAAATATTGTCATTTTTAAAAAAATTAAATTTCCATATCAGATGTTGCCACCGACTTGCTAACAGTTCTATCACTGTTTGCTTACTTAAATAATCTAAGTCATCAGTGAAATAATCCTATTTACACTAGTAAAAACTGTTAGAAGCAAAAAACAGGTTTTGGAGTGTGTATGTGTGCACATATGTGACTCTGTGTCTATTGAGCAGATGTGTTATGGCAAAGGTGATTAAGAGTAATCACATAATCAAAAATCAGTTTATGTTGCAAGGAACCTCAGGAGAATAGCTAGTCCAACACCCTTGTTCAAGCACAAACACCTAGAGCACTTTACCCAGGATCACTTTCAGTCATCTCTAAAATGTTTTCAGTGATGAAGATTTTGTACCCTCTTTAGCAATCTTCTTTTAGTGTTTCACAGCTATTTAAAAATTAAAGTCTTATTTTCTGTCTTTTTATAAATATAATTTCCTGTATTTCCAGTTTGTGCCCGTTGATTGCTTGTTTTGCTTTGTGTGGGTACTACTCACAGGAGCTTGGCTCCACATTCTCTACCATCACGTATTATACAACTTCTGAACCTTCTTCAGTGACCTCGGTTACAATATTAAGATATATTCTATTCCCATCCTCAAGAGCTGCTGAAACCAGGAGGGGCATTATTTCTTCCTTATCTCCTGTTAATGGGCCCATCAATGCATTTCCACATGACTCAGCGATAACTCCCCTCAGGAGCCATTTCTGTTTAATGACCCACCACATGACTCACAGAATGATTACAGCCCATTGTGAGATGCTCCGCCCAGGGGGGAGGAGCTAAACATGGCCACCTGGATATAATCTGGGATTTGGGAAAGAACAGTCAGTCTTTCCACTGGGTTCCCAGAGGAAAGGCTGTCTTTTTCACTGGATCTGTAAATGAAGACTACACCTTTTCTACAGGATCACTGCTCCAACAGAACCACATCTGCCACTCCAGCAGGACTGCTACCAACACCCTGACCAACAGGGTGTCAGGTTGTATTCTGTCTCTGTCAGTGGTTTTTCTTTTGTATTATTGCATGTGTTTTGGTTTTATTTTCCCTTTTCCTAATAAAGTGTATTTCTGAATTGGTCTCTCTCTGGTTTTGCTTTCAAACCAGAATATTCAGGATGGACAGTCCCAGACCAGCAAGGTCCTGTATGCAAAGGAAACTTTCTTGTCCAACCATATAGAAGCCATTCTGGCAGCTTTTGGGAGCTGACCAGGGCTAGACTTGTCTCCTTACACACACCACACCCACACCATCAGAGAGAGTTTGCTTACTGGCTCAACCCCAGGTTTCCCATAGTAGAGTCTAAGATATCTCAATTCTTAAAATTATTTCATTTTGGTGCAAGAACTAAATACCAAAATAACAGCTTTAGCTGATGCCTCCAAGGAGAGACCCAGAGCAAAGGGAACCCTGAGCTTTTAACAGATTGAAAGCAGTTTGGTGGAGAAGGGATCAAGGTACTGGTGGATGAAAATTTGGACATAAGCCAGCAATGCCAGTTGCAGTCTAGAAAGCCAACTAGATCCTGGGCTACATAAAAGGTGGCCTGGCCAGCAAGTGGAGGAAAGTAACTTTTCCCTCTTTCTAAGAGCCCACCTGGAATACTGTGAACAGCTCAGTGGTCTACAGAATGAGACACAAACATGTTAAAGCAGATCCAGGGGAGTGCCATGGAAATGATCAGAGAGCTGCAGCACCTCTCCTATGAACACGGTATGAGAGAATTGAGGTTGTTTGGCCTGGAGAAGAGAAGGCTCTGAGGAGACCTCATTGTATCATAGAATAGTAGAATTACAGAATCACAGAATCCCATAATGACATGAGTTGGAAAGGACTTTGAAGACCATCTAGTTCAAACCCACTGTCATGGTCAGGAGTACCTTTCACCAGACCAAATTGCTCCAAGTCCCATCCAACCTGGCTTTGAACTCTTCCGGTAACAAGGCATTCACAATTTTTCTGGACAACCTGTTCTAGTGACTCACCACCCTAACAGTAAAGAATTTCTTCTTAATGTCTAATCTGTCCTCTTTAGTTGAAAACCTTTTCGCCTTGTCCTTTCACTACAGACCTTTGTTAAAAGTCTCTCCAGCTCTCTTGTAGCTCCCCCCTTAGGTACTTGAAGGTTACTCTAAAGTTTCCCTGGAGCCTTTCCTCCTCCAGACTGAGCAACCGTCTCACTATGTCTCCATAGCAGACACGCTCTATCCCTCTAATGATCTTGGTGGCCCTTCTCTAGACTGACTCCAGCAGGCCCATGTCCTTGCTGTGATGGGGACCCCAGAGGTGGTGCAGCATTCCAGGTGGAGTCTTATGAGAGCAGAGTAGAGGGGCAGAATCACTTTGCTTGCCCAGCTGGCCATGCTGCCTTGGATGCAGCCTGACATATGGCTTGATTTCTGGGCTGTTAGCATGCATTGCTGGGTCATGTTAAGCTCTGCATCTGCCAACATTTAGCTCTTCGATACTTGAAGAAGGGCTTGAAGAGAACTGGAGAGAGACTTTTTGCCAAGTGGGTAGTGGCAGAACATGGGGCCATGGTTTTAAGCTGAAAGAGGGTCTATTTATGTTGGACATATGGATTGGACACCTTTTACAACAAGAGTGGCAAGACACAGGAAGAGGTGAGCCAGAGAAGGTGTGGATGCCCCATCACTGAAAAAGGTCAGATCCAGGCTGAACAGGGCTTTGAGCATCTTGATTTAGTGAAAGATGTTTATGCTATTATTTGAACCTAGAAAACAGATTTTGGATTTATCAAAATCCTTAAAACTGCTTGATAACTTATGGGAGAACTAATGCTAGATTTGATTTTTCTGGTTAAATTGCTGCCCTAGACTGACAGGCAGTGAAACTTAAGAAAGAAAATACTGACTTTAACAAATACAACAGAGAAAAATTACAAGCAGCTTATGAATAATATTAGGATATAGCATCAGGATATCTGATTACCCTATATTATGGGAAATAAGATGAATGTAAAAATGACCCCTGTAGGATGTCACATGTAAATCTATAGTAAGAGGAATATACAGTTCAACACTTTCCTAAAAGATTTTGTGTTTGGCAGAACATGGTCTGATTGCCTTAAGGTTCAGACACTTGTGCTGTTTGATAAATAATGCAAAGGGAAAAAAAATGGACCTGTCAAATTAAACATATCAGAAGCCCTATTAGGTCCCAAGAAAGAGGGAAATACATACCTCTCCTGGGTCCATTTCTAGCCACAGTATGTTTTACTCTCACAGTATGCTGGCAAGCCTTTTTATATCAACAATAAATGTGTGTTAACATATAGGACAAATTTCCCAACTAAGAAGTGTGAATGTATCAGAAGTGACAATCTGGAATGTTAATTTTTTTTCTGTTTATGTTCAAAGGACAAAAATAGCAAAATATCAAAGGTCTTGTTTACCTACATAATGTGCTGAGCATTGGAATTTCTACCATAAAGATTAAGCCTTATTAGAAATACAGAAAGTGGCTGAAGGAGAAAAAGGAAATAATCAAGGCTGAAAATAACATGATTGCTTTTGTTGGAGTGTTTCAAACTTCACCTAAATGTACAAGAGCTGCTAAATTCATTTTAGTACTAGAAAAAAATTCTTTGTACTTTCTATGACATGATATTATATGTGGCATAATATCTACATCTGTAAAAGCTCTGTTAAGAAAACATCTGTGAGGCAAGGTTTATTAGTGCAGAGGTGGAACTATTCTTATGCAACTATATTCCTTTTGGGACCAAACAACTACTTTTTAGACCAATTAGTTCTGCATCAAGTGGAAGTACCAGTTCAGGTCAGCTCTCCATTACAGGGTCTAAATATGCCTCAAGTCACTACTGAACCTTTCAAGGTTTTACCTGATGTCATAAAAAACCTTTCCTGTTAGCAATTTATTTAAATTGTGGGGATGAAAGTTTGCTCTGAAAAATCTGTTCCATTAGTTCCAGCTAGTCAAAAATACTGAATGTTTGAATATATGCAAGTCTACAAATAATACAGGTCTATTCCTGCTATTTGTAACACCCAACAGAATAATATTATATCTGAAACCAAGACAGTGACTAATTTTGTCCTTTGCACAAAAAAGCACAACCCATCTGATTAAAGAATGAGAAAAGCAGAATCTAAAGCTATCTTTCCTTTTTTTTTTTTTTTTCCTTTTGGTCACCACTTATAGGCAGCATTACAGTCACGGATCAGCCGAAATCTCTGTTGCTTTCAGATGACAGGACTGAGACCAATTTATGACTCAAATTGCCAAAAGCCTTACACAGATCTGCAGCAGGCCTTTTCTTTCTATTTAAAGGTTAATCCAGATCACATCTGAAACCGAGCATGTTATATAAAGGGGTTTATGTGTATTTGACTTAGAGTTACTACAGTACCGAGAGTAATGCTCATTACAGTAGAATAAGTGCTAGTACTTTGAATAGTCTTTCCTGGGTTGCTCTCTGGGGATGTGTGGAGTAGTATTGTGAGCTTATGAATATAAAAGCAGTCTGAACATAAATTCAAGCTACTTTAAGAAAAAGCAGTTTAATCATGGCACAGTATATAATATAATGATCCTCTTAGTTAGACTATAATAAGATAAACTTTAATCATAATCAGAGTTGTACTTGCGGGTGCATTTACAGGACATTTTTGCCACAATATTATGCAAAGTCATGAATTTATTTCTCCCTGTGCATGTGATTTGAATAAGGTAGGGAAGATGGTCCTGTATACCTTACTCATGTGGCAAAAGCTCTCTTAAGGCAGTTTTTTTGGATGATCTACACCAGTTCTTAAAGTTAAGTGTTTTCTTTGGGGTTTTTACATACTATTCAGGATTACAAGAGAAAGAGTTTTCATTAGAAAATTGCTCAAAGAATGGAATGCTAAACTAATAACTAAAAGTCGGTAATTTTTCTAGTCATTCTTTTAATTTGCCTCTATCACAGAATTTAAGGTGTCTAAGTGTAAAAACTTATTTTTAAATGTTGTAGTATCTCTAAACGATGCCTGATAACTGAGAGGCTATTCTATTAATTAGTAAATGATTGTGTAGTCATCCAAATAGTTTTTGCAAAATTGTCTGCAGACATGAAAGCTGTTTGATGCCATAGTTTCCAACTGTTGGCTTTCCTAGAACTGCACCATTGCACAACAGAATAGACTGATGACATTAATAACTGGTTACTGGATATGTGAGGTATTTGGATATTTGCAACAATTTCAGTTTGTAGTTAAGAGTTGATTTTAAATATTTGATGATCTTTCATTAATTCAGCTTGCAGTACTGTTGCTGGCTTTTCATTCTTCTGATTCTCTTACCTGTAAATGTTTAGTGCAGTTATTACATTATCAGTAACTAACACTAGATTGACATAGTTATAGTTCTTTGCTGCATCATCAAAGGGAGAAATGAACAAGTGACCCAAGTTTTGGTCACTTCTTTGTTATTGCAGCCGTGTACCCAAATGATTGAGTAATGACCAGGGCAAATAGTCAAGCATATTCAAGTGTTGTTTTTATCTAGGATAGAGTAAACTTTTTTCACAGTAGCTGGATAGCTTCATAGTCTATGTTTTGGATCAGTAAGTGTTTCAGATTTCTGCTGAAAAAGTGTTGATAAGGCAGTGATGTTTTCATTATTACTGACCAGCACTTACCCAGTCAAGGCCTTTTCTGCCTCTCACCCCACCTTTGTGGTGAGCAGGTGCATAAGGAGTGGGGAGGAGAGGCTGGGACAGCTGACCCCAACTGATGATCCCATATCACGTAACATCATGCTCAGCATATAAAGCTAGGGGAAGAAGGAAAGGAGACATTTGGAGTGATGGCATTTGTCTTCTGAAATAATCACTACTGCATGATGGTGCCCTGTTTTCATGGAGATGGCTGAACACCTGATGGGAAGTGTTGAATTAATTCCTTGTTTTGCTTTGCTTGTATACATGACTTTTACTTTACCAATTTAAATCACTTCATCTGAAATCATTAGTTTTCTCACATTTACCCTTTTGATTCTCTCCCATATTTCACAGAGGGTTCAAGAGGCTGAGTGGTGCTTATTGTCATCTGGAGATAATCCACGACAATGTGTCACTGTTTTCCTGTGCACCATGCAGGGCAGCATTTAGAAAGGTTTGTTCCATTCTACTACATTAGAATATGCTATTCAATTTTTCCAGGTGTCTGTCAATCCTACCAGGTTTTCATAAAATACTTTAAAAACATTTTGTTTATCTAGAGTCACAAGAGTGACTGGGTCAAGAATCTAAATACTCAGGTCACAGAACTTTCTGCTATGCTACAGGTGCTATCCAGTGTGCACGCTTGACTTTTTTCTATGGAAAAGTCACAGTGATTGAATGGGGATGAAGTTGATGCATGATTAAGATGGCATTGGGGAATTTAGGAGAATTGAATCTAAAACTGGTCACAGAGAGGTGGCCTTGGAGCTGAGGTGTCAACACTGAGACTAGAAGAAGATCTGACATGAGGACTCTACACCCTGCAGAGCTGCACAGTTATCCAGGGGATGACTGAGCCTCCTGGGCCACTTCCTCTGCTTCCTGATGTTATAAGAGGACAAACACAAGAGGAACCCCAGAAGAGTCTCTATAAATTTGTGTCCTGTTTTTAATAAAATCAAACTGAACCCAAGATGTTTTTAATGGAATACTTCCAATCTGTAGATGGTACACCTGAAAAACATCATCTGCCTTAGATTTATAATAGCACCAGAGTAGACAGATAGAAGTCCCAATGGACATCAGTGTTATGAACCAGTGTTAGTCAATAGTATTTACTGCTACCTCCTTCTTGAGAAAGAGCCTGAAATATTTAAATTTACCTTTTCATGCTTCATCAAAAATTTGAATGCAATGATGAATAAATAATTAACTTTTGAACATATAGCATCTGTTGAAAGTATACATTTTTGCAAAGGCAACACACAAAAGAACCTGGTGAAAATACTTGCAGGTTTTTACATGAACTCAAGTATAAAAATACTTCTCTTCTTTAGAGTACCTATAAAACAGTCATGTTAATTCTGTAGGTAGCAGCCAATGTGGGAAAATTAATATGAGAAGAAAAACTTATATATAATGCTGTAATCACTTAGAACTTTTTCCCCTTTAGAATGTTAATACATAATACTTGGAGAATTGTAGCAAAAGTATATGTAAATAAATTCAGGGCTTCATGTCCCTGTCAAGTATTCCTACCTTTTTAAAATAACCTTTGTTCTGAGTTCAATTTGCATTCTGTTTTTGATTGCAATTTGCTTTTCTTTTGTAACACCCTAAATAAAGGCCAGCAGAGGCCTTTTTGCAGAGCACTAAGCTGCACATTCATGAAGGGACCTGGGGCATGAGCTGGGTGGAAAGAGGTGGCTGAGAGCTGAGAAGGAGGTGCACTGCCACCAAATCCAGACTGATGGACCATAAGGAATAAAGGCTTTTAGACATTTCTAGGGAGAGGAAACAAAGAGAAAGGAGACAGGGCTGATGAAGTACAGAGCCCAAAGACATATGTTTCTATAGGGCTGACCCTTGCCTTTGAGCAGACAAATCTAGGTAAAAGAGCTGGGGCCTCTTGAAGGGAAGATATTCAGGACCTAGCCAAAACCTGACTGCAGTCTGCAGAGAAAAAAACTCCAAAGAATGTTGCAATCATTCTTATATATGGAAGAGGGATTGTGTTTATGTGGGACTTGCGTTACGGAGATTTTAACTCTCTGCAAGTGGCATGGCAAAACAAAAATGGTTTTGTAGAGCAAAACAGTGCTGAAGGCCTCACGACTAAACTGAAAGGCAGTTCAGCGGTGTCTGCTTCATAGTAGTTCCATTTTGGCTGAATGTCAAATGCTCCTTCCTGTTCCAACCTAAAATGCCATTGTTAAGTGCACCCTGAAATGGTGTAGTATAATATGTCAAACCAGACATGACTTACTGAAAGGATGCTGGCAGAAAATATTGATGATACAATCTTAGCCTGAACCCTATGTAAGAATCATTAAAAATGTATTGGAAAGAATCCCAAAGGTATTTAAAAACACATAAATGATCTTTGAAGGATGTGTATGAAAAGAAGAAAGAAAGAAAAAAGGTAAATGCTGAAAAAACCCTCATAAGGTTTCCACACAGACTATGAATTTACTCATTAGTAATGACCATAGTGAACAGTAAAATTTGTGTCGGTGTCTCCCTTCTTATATTCCTGCTTTTATATATTTTTGCATACACTTGCAGGGAAAATTAAAAAAAATTAAAATAGCCAGCTTAGAATTTAGATCATGTCTGGCTGACTAAGCCAATGCCGTAGGAAAAATATTAAGACAATTATTAGAATAAATATTCTTAGACCAAGTCTTAGTATATTCTACCCATTTATCTGCTCTCTTTTTCTCTATTTTTATTATCTTAACATCTCATCTATAACATATTGCTATGGATATAAAGGTATTGTTCATTTTAGCAGTTGCATTTAGTCTAATGTTCTGATCTGGAAATTATGCTTCATTTCTGTCAACAATACTGTTTACTAAGTCCTATTGTTTCTTCATCCACTTTTATCAAAGGAAGTAATTTTTAATGTTACTTGCCTTCTTTTATTATATGCTGGCTAATTTCTATAAAAAAGAAAATTATTCTATAATTTATACCTAAAACAAAACAATGGTTCTTGGAAAAAAAAAAAGAAATGCAGAGGGGAAATCTAATGATAAAATTCAAATTTGGTTTGTGAGAACCACTAGAAGCTTTACCTTTCCTTAGCTCTAAAAGTCTGAAATCCTGACATCCCAAAGCCAAGCCATTTAAATAGGTGTGTAATATATTTACTGTTTTCATATGATAGATGTGGAGCACTTTTTTACAAAAATGGTCATATTCCTGTAGTAGGCTGGATTATTAGAGGTTTTATGGAAGTGCTGAACTGCAGTCTCCAGAGATGTGGTATCTGTCACTGCCATATTAGATTTAAGCTGTATACAAATTCCTTTCTCCTCTGAGGTAGAAAATATCAAAGCTTAGATAGAAAAAAAAATAGAAATGCTAAGAAGGAAAAGATGCAAGTACTATTTTGTGCTGAAGTCACATCACTCAGAAAGATGATAAGAGCTAAAAACATCAGGTTCACAAATTTCAAAAGACACCAGCACTGGAGAGTGATGAGCACTGTTGCGTTATTGTCCCGCCATTTCTCTCTGGGCATATCATTAGCCAGAGCCAGTCCTGAGGATGACTTGCTGGCATGAAACACTGGCAGCTTGTTGGGATTTTCAGCACCCTAGGGGCCCTACTTGACAAAAGGATGTGGAATACCTCTGATAAACACCTTATGCATGCTGAGGGATGTATGTAGTTATCATTGCAAGAAGGTATTTTACATCTGTATACTGTGCTACCCTCCTTGAATGGATGCAGATTATAACTGCATAAAACACTCATTTAACAGTAAACACCATCAATATAGGAGAGCTTTTGCTGGTTTAACTCTGACAGAGTAGCTAAAAAGCAGGATTTTAGGAGATGACAGAATGTGGTAACAAGAGAATATTACTCTTCCTATTTGCACATAAAAACTGGAGGAGGGAGAGAGGCACTGGTTTAACAGGGCCACATTCAAATATAATGACAGAGTACCGAACAAATACGGGTGTCTCTCTACCAAGTTCACTGATCTAAACTACCTTTTGTTCATTTTACCAAGTATGCCATACTCTGGGGTCTTCTGTACTACTCTGCCCTGAAATGATGAAAGCTTAGCTGCTAAAAATGTTGGTTTTACTGGAAGGCAATTTATAATATGTCTGGGTTTGACCACATATGTCATTTTTGGTGACTTCTGTGACTTTCCTTATATTAATAAATCAAATTTTAAAATGAAGCTAAACAGCTAATTTTACTTTGGAGGTCCATTTGAAAGAAATGAAGTTCAGAGAATTGTCAGTTTTCACATCAAGCTCTTAGTTTCTTTGATGGGCAGTAGCATAGTTTTAGCTTTTAGCCATTTTTATAGCTATCATCTCCTAGTTTCCAAGATTTATTTCTCTGTAAAATGGCTTGGACTTGTTACTTACTTAATTTGTACATTATCACTATGTGGGATGGAAATTCCCAAGGACTGAGCTTTCTTTAAGAATCAACTTTATTTGAATTTGTGGTGAGTGGCATTTTGTTATCTGGTGATCTTTTGAACTGGGATAACTTAAGTGAAAAGACAAAGCAGACTTTTTATATTGGATATATATTGGTGGATATATTGTTATTATGGATTCTGGGTTCATTTTACTAAATTTGGACCACAATATTTGGACATGCTTGCTGAAGGTAAATGTGGTCAAGTAAGAAACATTAGTGAAGGTCCATTAGGGTTTTCTAGCTAGTCACTTCATTGATTTTGCTCAATTAAGCTAGGTTTTCTAGAATTCTTTATTGGTAATCCCTGGCATTACTTCTGCATTTTCTCTCTGTTTTTTTCTTCAAGAGAAGTGAAAACAGAACTGTGAGCTTATTCCCTGGTTGACTGTTTATTTGGCAATGCTGCCATTTCATTTCTTTGTTTATTTTTAATTTGCTTCTAAAATAATATTTCTTAAGTGCCAGGGAGGATGATCAGATTTGATGGTCAAATTAACATATCACTTGCACATCTGTTCAATGAATTCATGAGATTAAATCTGGTTTTCTACATCTGACACCCTAGAATCCCCACAGAGTACATATAGTTTACAACTTTACTATATATTTTATGTTAGATATACTACTTCATCTGACACATACTAAGCATTTACTTGGAGTGAATTGTGTTTTCTACAAGTGTTAATAATTTTTGACATTCTCTCTAGCAGCATCAGGTAACTACAAAATGTGCATCATTGACTGTGAGGATGTAATAATTTAGTAAGATAAATTCCACTATATCAATCCTACTTCAAAATATGTTGAAGGAAAAAGATTCAAAACTTCATTCTTCAACAACATGCTTGAACTGTTATATTTACAAAATCACATACTTAAGCTAATTAATTGTGTTCTAATTATTGCATCTGTAGAAAAGGAATATAATGCTCAAAATAAAGAAACATTGGTATGAGTTCATTATGACTGAATTACAATGTCCTTCAGAGATGATTCAGTGTTTGAATGCAGTGGAAACATCCAGAAACTTCTACCCAGACAACAAATATGTCCATTACAGGGTGTCATTGTTAATCTTTATGAGAAAAATATTTCTGCTATCCAATAAAATTATGCAAGTCCCTTTAACAACTTAAAATTAAGAGTAAATAGAAATGTGCAACCTTCAAAGTGTAGGTCACTTAGAATTTAAAATGGCAAAAAAGATTTTAATGCATTAATGCCTCTTACATGATTAATTATAGAGAATAACATAAGTAAGTTAGATGCATATTTTCATATATATTATCCATAGACTATTTTTTAATATGTCTTTTGGGAATTTGTTTCACTTATATATTGATTTTGTTATGTTACCATTCAATAAGTTTGTTTGCTGTTTCTCTTTTAGATGGGCTAGAAAAACAGCTAGTACTTTATTATTTTAGTCAGTAGTTCAGTTCACTGGAACATAAGGAAATATTAAGATCTGGACAAAATAATCTAGGCACAGAAATGGAGTAAAACAGATACTTTGCTACTAAACCAGAATTTCTTCCAGACACCTTGGGTCAATCTGCACCTGTCCATGAAAATATGCCCTATGATTATTTGCAGGAAGAAGTCAAGGATCCTTACATGGTCACTTTTCTCAAATATGAACTCTGACTCTGTTTCTCCTGATGAGATAGTTATGATGGGAACAAGTTTTTGAGGAAGCAAATTCACATTCTAAAATTATTCACAGGCTCCCAACCAGCATTATCTTGCTAAACCTTCTAAATCTTCAATTATTAATAGTTTAGGATATAAAATAGGTGTCAGAATACACTTCCCATGGCCTCCTTTTTCCTTTCAGTCTTAAAATATCTTTATTGTCCATACTAAAGCATCAGTAATTATTTTAATTCTTATTTTTCCCCTCTGTCCAAGGAACTGTAAATAAAACAGGATATCAACTCCTGTGAGTGGCCAGTTGATTAACCATGTCATCTCCACACTTTACCTTCAGTTTTACATCAATATATATCTGCCCATAATACCCTCTGCTAAGGGTCTCAGGAACAGTAATCATTGCCTTGGCATGTGGGAAAACATTATTTTAATACCATTGTATTAACTCTTAGAGCGGGTTTTTACCTGATTTGTTATTATTTACCACATTATCATTGTGTCCTCCTCCTTATGACTTTTCACAGATTCGTTGACATTTCACACATTGACTATTACCTCCTAAAACCCTTTCTACATCCCCTAATCTCTCCTGTCATTTTAATTCCTAAACCTCCTGCTGCTGTCCTTTATCTTTCTTGCTCCAACTGCGTTTTCATTTGGACCTCTCCTGGTGTTCTCTGATTTTAGGTAAAAGCTGCCTTTGTTTCCCTCTTTAACATCTAGTGGTTATTCATAATTTTTTTATGAATAATTTTTGTTTCAGAATCTGGACTCTGCATTCTTGCTTCACTTTTAAGATTGACCTGTCTGCTTTGAGTTGTAAGGATGCTGATGTTTTACTGAAAGATCAAAGGAGCAGACAAAATTTAAATACATTTAAGTGAGAGAGGGCTCATGATAGAAAAACATACCAAGGAAGCCGGAGGTTGAAATCTGACCCTAAAAATGTTAGATTAGAAACAAAATTAAGAAGGTTGCATGACTTCTTCTATACAGTTCTGTAGGAAAAAATTTAAATCCACATTGGGGAAGGGAGGTGGGGAGAGATTTGGCTGAAGTAAATGTTTCTCAAAGTATTTAATTGACTGGAAAATCCAAGAGTCTGTCAAATCTGTTTTACTCAAAAAAATTCAGCCAGGCCGAATAATTAGCTACCAGAGCAAATTGAAAACAGTTCAGTCTCCCTCATTAGAAGTTTTAAACTAAAGACTGGGCACCTCCACTAAGGCTGACTGATGCTTCTGCAAACTCATGCAGGTGATAATAGGAATGTTTTGCTGAACTCCTACTTATGGAAGCAGTCAGGCAAAGTGGTTAAAAGCCTTTTCACCCTGAAAAATGCTAAAGATAGTCTGGTTATAATATTTTGTATATGTATGCTGCTATCTTATTTTTTGTTTCCTTGTTTCAGCTTTGTTTCTATGTCTCACTGCTCTGCATATATGAATTTGATCTACTTTTTAAACATTTTAGAGGGTTCACTTGCCAGCAGTGTAAATATTTTCAGGTGCTCATTTTTAGCCATACATCCAAAAGCAGGAGCTCATGATATCTCTTACTGATGACCTGTCCCTATTTAGAAGTTGCCATTGAAACAGGCACAAATACTAAATCTTTCTTAAAAATATAAAAAAATTGACAAAAATATATCTTTTGAAATAATTTCAGAACATTATTTGGCTTTACATTTATAAAAAAAAATGAAAGGAAGCTGAAGAAAGAGTTTAACATGAAAATTAATTGGTGTAGTGGTTCTGCTTAGGGCAATTTCAAGGAGAAAACAAATATCCTGCAAGCTAACAAAAGTGTCCAAAAATCATTACATAGTGGAATTAAACATAGGCTTCAGACATTATGTAAGAGGAGACTTTTTTGAGCTGTCTAGCTTATCTTCAAGCTGGCATCACTCCACTAGCATCAAACACTTATGCACTGGGAAAGATGGTCCTTGTTCTTTCCAAAGGAGTTTCTGCCTCTTTTTTGGTCCTCCCCAAAATGGGAAATAAGCTACACAGTTGAAACAGTATGGGGACAGAAAAGAGTTGATTCAGAAGAAACTAATTACCTCCTGTCCTTTGTGAATTACGAGTATGTCTCCCTGGAGGCATTCTGTAATAATCAATTAAGCTCTGGGTAAAAAGTGTTGAAGAATTTGCATGTTCATTGAAAATCCTGTTGCTATATCTCCAGCATGAGTTACATAATTCATAGTTATGAATTATAGATATGTAGAAATCTTGCACCAGATAGTTACCAAAACGTTTTTGTCCACTGAAAATCCTATATATATTTTTACAAAAGGGATATGACTTTTATTCACCTCTGATCATGTTACTGGAACTCTGAAGGATCACCTTTTTCCTAAATTGTAGTTATAAATTTCTATATTCCTTCTCAATTCACACAACAACATTTTTCACTACTGTTCTCCCCCCTATTTCTGTTCATCAGAAGAAAAAGAAAATGCAAAGCAATATATAAATCAAATATGCAACAGGATTTATAGTTCAGAAACCAACATGCATAAACTAAATGGACTAAGCTTATTTCAAAAAAATGTCACTCCCAGGAAACATCATAAAAGTATTTTTCATATACAAACTTTTCCATTCTCAAGAGTATCTCTTTTCTGTTAAAAAAAAAAAAGTACCCATTTTCCAGTATTCTATTTATTTATCTGGTTGGAAAATACCTTTCTATTAGAAATGATTTAGGTATAAAGCTTGCAGTCTTCTCCCCCTTTGGATGTTATCCTTCCAAATTGTAGTTATTTCTAACACATCCCACTCTTTTCCTACACGGAACTTTGTATAATTAAACACCTGAAGGTATATATTTCTTTTTTGCTTCTGTGTCTCCAGATAAAACTTTTGTTCTCAACAAGCTTGATTATCAAAAGATAGTACTGTTATAGTTTTCTCTGAGAAGGGAGGATAGAATTGTCTGGTTGAAGAGTGTTTGATTTTCAAAAAACTCTGACTTCTAGGCTTACCTAATTAGACCCATTTTTTTCATTGAAGTCTTTAATTTTGTCCTGCTAAATGTAAGCCACTTCTGTTATGACTGACTAAAATAATCTTCACGATGAAAGAATGTCCCATAATAAGGATTATATGAAATGAGACTAATATCAGATAATACACTTGATGGGAATTGCAAAAGGCAGCATAGAAATCTTGAGGATCATATAGGCTTTTATCCAGAAATAATAAACTATGCTGCACTCTGGTGAAACACAAAAACACGACTATCAATGAAAATGTCTTTTGTACAGCCCATATTAAAATTGTAACCAATATGGAATGACAATTATCAAAACAGTGTTGAATAATAAAGGCAGAATTAGGGAAAAAATAGGTCTGGCACTGGGGCCACAACAACCCCCTGGAGCACTGCAGGCTGGGGGCAGAGCGGCTGGAAAGGGACCAGTAAAAAAAGGACATGGGGACGCTTGGCAACAGTGGCTGGACATGAGCCAGTGTGTGTCCAGGGGGACAAGAAAGCCAATGGCATCCTGGCCTGTATCAGCAATAATGAGGCCAGCAGGACCAGGGCAGTGACTGTGCCCCAGTAGTCAGCACTGGTGAGGCCACACCTCAAATCTTGTGTGAAGTTCTGGGCCCCTCATTACAAGAAAGACATTGAAATGCTGCAGCGAATTCAGAGAAGGGCAGCAGAGCTGCTGAAGGGTCTGGAGCGCAGGAGCAGCTGAGGGTGTTTAGCCTGGGGGAAAGGAGGCTCAGGGGTGACCTTATCGCTCTCTACAACCACTTGAAAGGAGGTCGTAGCAAAGTGGGAAAAGTCTCTTTTCCCAGGCAACCAGTGATAGGATAAGAGGAAATTTCCTCAAACTGTGCTAGGGGAGGTTCAGGTTAGATATCAGGAAGAATTTATTCACTGAAAGGGTTATGAATCATTGCAATGGACTACTGGGAAAGAGGTGGAGTCACCATCCCTGGAAGCATTCAGAAATTATTGGATATGATACTTTGGTGCCAATGTTTAATTTACCTGACAAGGTGGCAGTTTGTCAAAGGTTGGATCTTGGAGGTCTTTATTATAAGGATACTTCACAGACAAATAAACATGATGCTTCCAGAATATTGCAGTATATTTCAGACAAGGAAACACCTTGCACCTGTGACAGAATAATAACCCATTTATAGGAGAACCGTATAAGGCAATTCAGTTCAAGGTGCGCTTTGCCTAGAGGAAGGCTCCTTAACTCTTCACATTCTTTTTAACAATAAAACTATAAACTCGGATCAATTTCTACTATCAGGAAAAAGTCTCTCAGATAGGAGCAGTGTGGAATGAAAACATCTCCCTTCATCTTGTATGCAAGCCTATATTGTCTTCTCACTGTCAAAAATAGGGAAAAAAAAAAAAAAACAAAACAAAAAAGCTGTTTCCTTCAGGCTGTATGCCTTTAAATCTTAGTCTTCAAGCATGCCTATTTCACAGGCCAGACAGCTGGAGAGAGCTAACAGGAGCAATGAAGAGGGCTAAGTCAATCAAGTACTTGTTGGTGACTGTAGGTCAGCACCAATACTTTCCTCCATGGATCTAATTTTTGACAGTTCTGCCATGAACTAAACTGTCTCTTTTTATAAAATAATACTACCTACTCAAGAAGCAACTTTACATTATTAGAGGTACCAAAAAATTCACTCTACTCCTGTAATTTCCACTGATTGCTCAAATGCCAGTAAATAAAAATTACCCTTATTTAATTCTTCCTTCCTCTGGTCCTGTGATTTCTCTCACACAAAATAGTTCAACTATAATATGTGCAAAAATTCTATCTTGTCACATAAACTGTTTCTGGCAAATTGCTAATGAGTTTTTATCTTTGTCCAATTAATTATCACAGTCTCCATTTGAGAATAGATAGTGATGTTGATGTGAAAAATCTAGATTATTAAAGAAGAATTCCAATTTGAAATGCATGGTTACAGTGAACTTTTATAAGCTCAGTGTGTCTCCAGTCATGATTTCTGGGTGTCACAAGTGGCCAAGTAGAAGAATAATGTACTTATTTCTTTGATAAAGAAAAGTAGTGCAAGAACCATTAGATCTGTGGTACCAAAATGGTAAAACTGAAGAATCTTCATGATCTTGAGTAGCATGCATCTCTTTATAAAGAAAATAGTGTAAACATTTCAATAGGGTGTGGATCATTTGAATTCAGCAATCTGCTATATAGTACCACATAATAAGCCACTGGCAAATGTAATGAAAACAGCAGGTCAGGAAAATTTAGTGAAAGCTATGAAAGTATTTAAACTGACACATTTAGATGGTTTATGTACTTCTTAGGGATAAGTGTGTGATACAAATAGTGCTAATGGAAATATAAATCCTCTTTTTGCATGCTAATTTCACTCTGAAGCAAACTCATATAAAACTTTGAGAAACAGTTGTGCTACACAATATACATTGACTAGCAAATGCTTTTATTGCACAGCAGTCATCTTCATACTCTAGCTAATTCTGCAATTAAAAATCAGTCACACACAAATAATGTTGAATAATGTCTTCCAATCCAAGTGTTGCCACATGTATTCTCTACAGGAACTAAGCTCAGTGGTCAGAAAATTCTGTAATGATATATTCATATTAAACCCAAATGTCAGTGCTTCAAAGATATTTTGTTCATTTCTGTTGCAGCACTTATGTGTCACCAATAAGTCAAAGTTTTTTTTAAATAAAAAGATAAAAAAATCAAAACAGGTTTTTTACTCTGAAATGCGTGATGACAACAGTGATGGGAATGGTCATGGTGATAATTATTGTAACATAAAACTAGCCTTCGTATAACTTCCTATGTTGGTTTCTTCCTTACCTCAAGATAAAAAGGAAAATAGAGAAGATCAAGTGTGAAAAACGAACTTTCCCACCTCAAATAGGTTTATCTCTAGGTTTGGATTTAATTCCAGTAAAATTAGATGTCATCATCTTGTTATAAAACTGAAAATTAGAGATTTAATTAGAAAAATTCTCCCATCCAGCCATTCCTAAATTAGGTCTTTATTCATCAGGCCATTCACAACATGTGACAACAGTTATATAAAGAATTATACTGCTTGTGACCTGCAAATATCAGGTCTTGCAACTGTTTCTCTTCCTGATAGTAAATGTTCATATCATGTCATATTTGGACCTCATGTGCCTGATTGGGAAGTACAAGATCAGTTATTTATACATGTACAAATTTCCTTAAGTCATAGTCCATTTAATGAAAGACTGTGCAAGAGCTTATTGGTTTTGCAATTGTTATGGATATATACACATATTTATTACACGTAGTAGGATTTTATTTTTTGCATTGCTCTGAATTTTTCATTTGTTATCAAGAATGTAATTTTTAAATTAAAATCTAAAATAAACACAGCAGCGTTCTGTAGACTTGAGTTTGAGGGGGTTTAAAGTTAGTTTTTGCAAGCTCTGTGAAAATGACATTTTTAATTTTAGATGAGCCTTACTGTGCAAAAAAACTTCAATTTTTTTACTGAAATTTAAGTTGGAAATTTTCAATTGGTCCTACTGCTTGTATAATGGAAACACCATTTTTTCTTAGCAAAGTACACATGGAAGAGAGCATTTCTCTTTGTACCTTTGTGTGAAAATCCTCTCTTCTTCCCCTTTTCCAATTGTTTTTCTGTTGATTAAAAAATGTACATGCACAGTGTCTGTGGAAGAATATTGAGTTCAAGGGAAGGAATGCGTCAGCCAGGGGACATTCAATGTTACTAACAGACATTTTATATGGATCCTGGATGTCATACAGAGCTCTGAGTGGAGGCTTTGCATTAGACAGAAAGATGGTAGAGACCTTATTCTACCAACAAAACACAGTAGGTATTTTTGTGGTCTCAAGCACTGCCACACTGTAGTGTCTACTAAAGCTGCAGTCAAAAATTCAAAATATTTTTCTTGATATGTACTTAGATAAGAGAACACTGATAGTTAAATTACTTGTGTTAAAAATATTTCAGATGGTAAGATGTGGAGCTTCCAGAATATATTAAAAGATGTTTGGGATTTTTCTTGTGGTGAACAGGAAATCCACCCCTTCTATTGATATACTAAGGAATGCTTTGAAACACACATAAAAAACAGGAGTAGCATATCTAATTAAATTATCTAACAGACATGGGGGGGGGGGGGGGGGGGGGGGCAGGGGGAAGCCTTGAAAACACTGTACTAATTAATAATAACTAAGTACTACCAAATTAAAGATATTTATACAAAACTCAATTTTTGTTCAGACGCAGCCTTTTCAGCCCATGCATATTTAAGTTACTTTTAGGCAGTCACAATAAAATCTCAGCTATTCTATGTTAACTGGACATGAGACAGCTTTACGTAAGGGTTATAATATTAGATACTTTATAACTGCTAACTCTAACCTCAAAGTATCTCAGACTTTTTCTTAGGTGAAAAAAAAGTGGGTTAAGTTTGTCAGCAGAGCTGATCTGATTTTTTCTTCTACTTTTTCTAAGAATCTTTAGAATTAAGTACATAAGTCACTGTTAGATGCCAATCTCCTCATTATGAAATATGCATTTTAGCTTCAACACTAAACAACATTTAGTGGCCAACATTTATATTCATTAAAGTCAACTGTCAATATTTCAAAATAATTTTCATGCCAGGATTGCCTTCAGGATTTTGGATCTTTTTATGCTATTGAGGCAAGCTACAGGTCCTGCAGTTCATAGAATCATAACATTGTTAGGGTTGGAAAAGACCTTTCAGACCATCAAGTTCAAGCATTAACCTAACACTACCATGTTTACCAATAAACTATGCCCCCAGGTACCACATCTAAACATAATTTAAATACCTCCAAGGATACTAACTCCACCTGGGCAATCTGTTTCAACATTTGAAAACTTTCTCAGGGAAAAAAAATTTCATAATATCCAATCTAAATTTTCCACAGTACAACTTGAGGCAATTTACTCTTGTCCTATCACCTGCTGTTTGGCATAATACCTCACGTCCCTGAAACTTCCTTTGAGGTGATTGTAGAGAGCAATAAGGCGTCTTGTTCGTACCAAGAGGCCCAAAACTGAGCACAGGATTCAATGTGTGGCCTCATCAGTGCTAAGCACAAGGGGATGATTGTGACTCTAGTCCTGCTTGCCACACTATTTCTGGTACAGATCAGGATACAATTTACCTTCTTGGCCACCTGGGCACACACTGGCTCGTGTTCAGTGACTGCCAACCAGCACACTCAGGTCCTTTTCCACTAGGCAGCTTCCCAGCCAGCCTTCCCCCAGCCTATAGAACTCTATTGGGTTGTTGTGACCCAAGTGCAGAATCTGATACTGGTACCACTAGCCTCAACTCATTGATCCAGCCTGTCCAGATCCCTCTTGTTGCAAGGGTTCCATACTGTCGTCTCCTATTGCAAAAGTTTCATACCTTCTTGGTGTTTTCTCATGGGCTTCTCCTCCAAGCACTGACTCTTTCTTCTTCACCAAGTAGCCAACTGACTCCAGTTGCCTTCTCAACCAGCCACCCCACTCTTTTATAGCACTCTTCTTCTCATTGGTTACAGCTGTGGCCTGTTAAAGTCAGGCCTGTTCCTAATCTTTGATAATTGGCCCAGCTGCAACTCCTTAGGGGTAAGATTACTTTCTATACTATCTTTATTTTCTTATATTCTATCCCTCTACACCTCTGCAGAGCCTTTTGCCTTCCAGCAGATCCACACTCTAGTCTAACTTGGTGTTGTCTCCAAACTGACAGAGGGTGCACTTGATCCTCCCATCCAGATCATCAATAAAAATATGAAACAGGGCTGATGCCCATACTGAGTCCCAGGGAGTACCACTGGTGATCAGCTGCCAGCTGGAAGTAACTCCAGCCACCACAACTCTCTGGGCTCATCCATCCAGCCAGTTTCAACCCAGTGAATAGTGCACCCATCCAAGCCACGAGCAAGCAGTTTTTCCAGGATAATGCTATGGAAGACAATGTCAAAATCTTTGATAAATTCCAGGCAAAAACCATCCAAAACTTTTGTCTCATTCACTAAACAGGTCACCTGGTCATACTATGAGATCAGATTGGTCAAACAGGACCTGCCTTCTCTAAACCACTGTTGGCTGGACCTGATCCCTTGGTTGTCATGCACCTGCCTGTGATGGCACTCGAGCTGCTCCATGACCTTTTGGGCACCAAGATCAGGTTGACAGGCCTGTAGTTCACCAGATCCTCCTTCCTGTACATGGCTCTCACATTTTCAAAGGTCCAATCAACCAGGACCTCCCCAGTGAGCCAGGACTGTTCGTAAATGATGGAAAGCGGTGGGTGAACACTTCCACCAGCTCCTTAAGTATAGCTCATTTAAGCCTGTTTTTATCAACATTCTTGCATCTTGTCTTAATGTTTAATTTAATTAAGAATCTAATCCCTATCTGCATATTTCAGAAAATCTTGAAGTGTTTTATAGTTACCATTGTTTTACCGCAGTGATTCTTTCAAGAATTTATTCTGGTATATTTTGAGTTCTTTCTTCTTAGCGTCTATATAGTTCACAATTTATAGAATGGTATTCTTAGCTGGCAAAATGAGATTTGCTGCCATCATAATCAGTGAAAAGATTGTTATTGGAGGTTAGAATCAGAAAATCTGTCATCATGGTACATATTGTGGCAGCCTCTGAATTAATAAAGGAGAAAGCCCAAGCATATTCTTTGTTCAAATAAGCCAGGATAATTTATTTTGCAGATATTGTAATAGGGGTCATAGCTGGAGTTTGGCAGCCTTTTGATTCTTTGTGTAACTAACAACATGCATTTAAACCAGATGGAATCATGACCTAAAGTTTTTTATTACAACTAGCTCTTTGGCTTCTGTTGGTTTGTTTTTAGGGTTTTTTTAATTAACCCAGTAAATGCTGCAAAAGAAGTAATAAATATCACTGGAACAATTTTGGCTGATGTGCTAGGTCAGCTGGAAGTAAAGAGTCTGTTTCCATAAAAAGATAAAGACGTCTGGATTTGTTAATGTTCATTAGTGGAGACCGTTGTGTGGTTTATATTTCATTTGGATCCCTTTCTTTTGTGGGTTGAATGGTTAGTAAATATTTTTATCTTCAAAGTATTGTCAATAAAAAATGCTCTTTTGCCCCTCCTTTTATGTTATAGACTAATAGGGAATATTTAACAAAACTGGATATTTAACTATACTCGATAATTAGCTATTTCTGATAACCGGTAGTCAGTTAAAAATGCATCTTGATGACACTTCAAATTAGGTAGAGCAGTTTTTCAGTAACCAATTAATTTTTCTTTTGGTACATAAATATTTTGGAGTGGAAAAACAAAAAAAAAAACAAAAAAAAAACAAAAACAAACAAAAAAAACCCAAAAAACCAAAAAACAAAAGAAACAAAAAAAAAAGAAAAACCCACGATCAAAACCTTATGGCCATAAATAAAAATGAAACACAAGATTAATGTAACCAATAAAAATAAAAGGAAAACTTCAGCCATGCAAGTTTCTATTCTAGAATACATTCATTGGTTTAAGATAAAGGCTGCTGCTGTGACATAAGGTAGCTAAATTCATTCGCTGCTGGAGTTTAATACAACTGTAAACTTTTATGTGCAAGTATATTGGATACCTACAAATGTCTAGAAATAGTGGCACTTTTACTGGCTTTTAGTTGAGTTAGTTTCCTTCAGTTGTTATGTGACATTCGTCATGACATTAATCAGATATTTTCAATTACTCTTTGCATTGCTACTGCTTTTAGCTCTTCATTTTGGTCCATACCTCTAGCCTAATTATAGACAAGTAGCAATGGAGACTGAGAATGTATTTGTGGTTGCACAGAGTCAAACAAGAAAAATACCAAAACTCCTTCTGAAGGATCACACCTGCTGAACATTCTCTTTAACCCCTCTAAAGCACGAAGGATAGCAAAGATATCCAAGGAATGACTGCTTCTTAGATTTGCTACTATGAAGAAATCAAAGGCAGAGAATTAGAAGCAATCAGATCCAATGATGGGTCTTTAGAGGCACAAGTTATATGAAGAAAATGTGTGCATCCTTATGTGTAGGCTGCTATCCTATGTAGGAATATTCAGAATTTATATGAACCAATCTTAAAACTGTTTGCAATATTCGTGTACTTGACTGGATTCTTCTTTCCATGGTGACAATGACTCCTAATAAGCTGACAGAAACCAGAGCAACATAGAAACACCAGAGGTACAAAAAACTGCCCATATAAAGGCATTTGAAAGCATGAGCTCATGCATATTTTTGAAGAAATCTATCAGGATTAAAGGATATCACTTCAAGAATATATCTTTTAAAATATTTGTGATGCCAGACAGCGTCCAGACCCGTGTTTCTACGTTTTTCAAGGTTCCCCTATACTAACTGCTGCTGCCAGTGTCGGTCACTCCCACTTGCACAATCTTCTTTCCTCTCCAAGGATTCTCTAATACCATCACCATTTTCAGCACTAGGTCTACTCTTGCAGCAAAGCCTGAGAAATGTGTATGAATCAGTATCCTTCTCTTCTTCAAATATCCTGAAATGTTCTCTTAGGAATCTAAATTTAAGCATGTATTTAAGTATAGACAGTTAGGTATGATATCTGATGGACATTCATGTACTCACCATCTCTTTTTATTTTTTTTTATGTCTAGGCAAGTTTTAAAAAATGTGACCTCTAGGGTAATGATTAATTCTATGCTGGGGTTTATTTAATGCATTAATGCAGTACATAGGCAATATAGGGCTTTGGTCCCTCTTCCTAAGTTATCCTTATTCTTTATTCAAACATGATCCTAATGCTAAATACTCAATAAATTCCTCCTCAGCTATGCCCCCTTTTTTTGCCCTGTTCATTGTAAATTTCTGCATAGTCTCTGAACAGTGATGAATGTCTTACAAAGGTGAACTGCTCCACCTGTTTCTTCAATAATTCTCCATCTCCAAGATGAATGCAAAGGAAAGAGTAAAGAGGAATGACATTACCTGCATCTGCATGTTAGTGAGATGATCAACCTCATGACCGTATACTAGAATCTTACGCACTTTATCCCACAGTCACTCCATGTATGGAAAAAAAAAAAAGATTTTTGATAAGAATAACTTTTTTGTATTGATGATTGAAGTTTTTTCCCTTTGCACTTTTGAGAAATAACTCTGGGATTTTTTTTTTTGTTTTGTACGTAATGAATCAAATTTGATTTGAAATTGTCAGTACTAAAATGTAGAACAATGTGATAATACCAAGGGGATACCTAAATATAGGAAGTCTCTGAATCTGGAAGGTAGTTCTAAATTTTCTATATGCTTATTTGAAATTCTGTCCTACTTACAATAAAACCAATAGTAAAATTTCCTTATTTTACCTGTACAGAAAAAATAGAACCATTGGCATTATGATTGTTCACCATAAAGAGGATTAAAACAGAGTCCTTTTAATCTGACATTCATTTCCTAGTGTGTATTAATAGTAAAAATAAAAGAAAACCCACAGGTAACAAATATAGGAAACATGATATTTTCAGGAAATTTCTTCCCAGCCACAAAACTGAGTTACCTCCGTTCCTGAAACAAGGGTTCATATTCCTTCCAGAGTTTAAAGTCTAAAGTAGAGTATGGATGATCTTATTTTCTATACAAGTTTCCACTATTTTCCACCAATCTTATCCTAAGCTTAATGCTAACTTGAGTAAAAAAATAATAAAGGCTAAAACAGTTATCTCCTTTTGTCAAATTTAAATTTGTCTTTTAATACTTTTACTCAGTCTTCTTATTTTAGGAAAAAAAATTAAGTGTTATTTATTTTTTTCCAACCTACACATTCATTGTGTTGTATGGCTCAGATTTGCTCAGTTCAACTTCAAAAACCACAACACAATTAAAAAAAACCTGAAGTCTTCCTGAATTTTCAATATTGACCTGAGGTCTTAGGTGCTGTCTCTTGAGGAAATTAACCCTTTTTTTTCCCCCAATTGACTTGTGAAAAAAAACAGCAAAATAATACCATGGTGGAGTATGCTTATTCTAAATGTACACTAAATATAAAGTCTAAATTAAAAAAAAAGAGATCAACTTGCCAAAAGTTTACATTTTTGATTTGCCAATAGAAATGTTGCATACATTCTAAGAAAATAAGAAATACATTGATGATAGCATCTGTATTACCTCTACCAAAGTAAAGGTCAAACACTCTACTGCATATCTTAACTTTTAAAGTAATGCACAGTTTTCAATATTTACGTATCAATTTTTGGACAGCAAATACACCTTTATGACAGGTGACCTTATCCTTGTCTGAAAGAGATATATGTTAGAGCTGTTCATCAAAATGAAATACATTCTTTATAATTCTGTCACTGTTACTAGGGTAGAATGACATATCTCCATTTAATGAATATAATTTATTTTTGAAGAATGAAGTTCAAATAAAGAAATACTACAATTAAAAATTATGACATAATAGCATTACCTATTCTAAGGTAAAATTGATAAACAGTGTCAAGATAGTTTTCTCAATATCTTGACTTAAAAGGCAGTCTGTTCTCTCATGTATTTCTTTTTGTACAGAGGATATTTTCTATCTTTTTGCTTACACATTTTATCATATGAAATAAGCTATTCTGATATCCTATTTATATCAGTTCCAATCGTTGTTTGTTAGGGAGAAGGGGCAGTGGGGGAGCATAGGAGTGGTGTGCACTAGATGACCTTTAGAGACCCCTTCCAACCCAAATTATTCTATTATTTTCTGTAAATATTAATTTTTGTTTCAGTAAATTATCAATATATTCCAGGAGATGGGATAAATATGTACCTGAGAATTTGAGTCACATCTAAAACTACTCCCTCTTGAATGTCAAACAAGTAATGTTTGCCTGGTGACCAATTTACTTTGAGTGTTTTACTCCAAAACATAAAAGTCTGTTGAAGTCCCAGAAAAGAAACCTTCATTCCAATGACATGTCAAAATTTAGGTAAAGTCACAAAGTCAGACATTGGACTTTAAATAAAGTACAAGGACGAGAAGAAGGGACCTTACATCTCTCCATTTTGACAGTAAGGTATGGCAGCCACATCCTCAGATGAGACTGAGAGGAGGATGATGAGCATCAAGCCAACACTGCATCCCAGTTGCCCTGGTTTGTGGAAAAATTCCAAAGGGAAATGTTAAATTTACAATAGAATTACAATAAAAGTCAGGTAGGCATGTAAACCTTTTTCCTCCTCTTTTCAGACAAGTAGGCATACCTTGTCTAAAGGCTTTGTGTTTGTCTGTGCTTTTTAATCCATATTCTTCTAAATACATAGCACAGACTCTTTGATGCCTAAATTACACTGCAAGATAAACTAAGTATTCAGAAGGAGATGCATACAACTTTTAAGAGTATAAATTTATTTTCCTCAAGAAAAGATGCTTCCATACATTAAGATAAATGGTGTTAAAAAAAATTCAAGATTCAATACTTTAAGTATTGAAGCTTAAATAAGATTATTCCAGGGTAAAGAAAGTAATTTCAGATATTTATTAATCACTGATTCTTTCTCAGAAGTCACATTCCTCTACAAACTTTCAGCAACCAGTGGGTATCCTCTGGAAAGATAACTAGTGAGGAAAAAAAATCTGGAAGGACCCAACAGACACAGCTTGAGACAAATTTTCTATCAGTTGTGAGTGCCATGGTTGTGCACATTCCCATGTGCTTTGGTTTTTGCATGCCTGTAGTACCAACTCTCAGACTGAATTTGCAACAAGTGTTCTTCAAGGCCAAGAGGTTAAATCAGCTGTTGGAAGGCTCTAAAAGCTGGTCCGTGGTATATGGCAATATATGGTAGTCAAGAGCAAGGAGGAGGAGGGTGTTAGGAATTAAAACTTTTAGTAGTGAGAAGCTGCTTAATTTTTGCCATGAATGATACAGTTAAGATCATGCAACAAGTGTGTTAGAGAGCAATAAAAACTAAAACAGAAGAGCTTTGTTCTGATACTCCCTATTTAACAATGTGACTTCTGTTCCCCTCAGTAATAAAATCTGAAGTGTGCCACTTTATATGTGCCATGTTTTACTGTACAGCTGTGTGCCATAGAGGGTTTTAATGTGACATCATACCTTTTATGTCTTTAGAAGTATAGGAGTAGACAATGCAATCTATGTATCAGTTTTGGCTTCATAGTATAAAGTAGGACAGGAAAAGAATACTTATTTAGGTAAAAAATGTGGTGATGTCATTTAAATGACATGCTTTATATAAGAAATATTCCACAATCAATCAGGTATAACCTAGAGTTTGTAAATAGTTCACCATCAGGGTACCTCAGAGACAAAAGAGTCATGTTAGAGAGATTCAGACAGAAGATGCATCTATAAAATTTACTAGATAGTAAGACATTCGACATTTCAGGAGGAAAAAGTCAGATTAGACACAACTGCACACAACTTTATGCCAATTCTATAACTCCAGACTTCTATGGGTTGGTTTAAAAAAAATAATCAAGCCAATCCTAAATGAATCATATATCTCTTAACTTGTTTACAGAAAACTTTTGTTAACAATGATTAGTTTCCACATTTTTCTCCCTACTATTTTCTTTTAAAAGATTGAACTAGAGGTTTTTAAAAGTCTTTAAAACTAAAGTGTTCATTCTTTTTTTTACTTCTCCACCCCTCTTTCTTCATTCAAAAATGTACAAGGAAAGTAATGTTAAATGTTCATAACGGTAAATTTAATTACTACACTGAAATACAAACCCCACAGGCAAACACTCCTGAATACTGGAAGGGCAAGTGTGGATCTGAGTAATTTCTGACTCTTGTCTAGAGTATTTAGACTTCACTAGTGCTGCTTTCTAGGCTCATTTCATAATTCTAAATCATTGTTCATTTCTTTCATCTAAAAACACATCTACTAGCAGGGCAGGGCTTATTGGCAGCAAACTCCTCTCACAGAGGTCAGTCTCTGATGCTGAAAATGGTGGCTAATGGAGAGGAAAGCTTCAAAGGGAACATCAAGACATTTTGAGAGCAACAGGGGCAAATTTAAGGGAGTTAATTGACACTGCCATAAAAATGGGAAACACCTGAGCAAATACATCACAGATCAAAAGAGAGAGAAATGACCTACAGAAAATCAGACGGAAAGGGAAAAAGGAGAGTAAAATGCATTCCAAAACCTAAGAAACTCTGCATGTAACTTTGTTACATTAGCTATAGAGGTGCATTCAAGCTTCAAAAATCAGATTTTTTATACCTCAGAGTTTAAGGTATTAAATCTGCTGTTTTGAATCACACCCTTTTACACCTGAAAGTATAAGCTTACTGAAGAAAAAAAATGACTATACTCTTTGATAACCAACATTTTCATTGAAAACTTTTGTTCTTAATATTATAAAGATAAAAGCACATTTTTCTCACTCAGTAGGAAATACATATAAAGGTTGATTATTTTTTCCCCATTATTTTTCCCTCTAAAATATCTAGAGGTTTGTTCTAGATGTATCTAAATGATTGTTCTACATGTAAAGTATGTCTTTGAATGGTAAAGCTAACATTAATAAGACATCAAATTCTTTTACTAGCTGATAAGAAAGGGATGAAATTTCTCTGCTCTTCCTCTTCAATAAAAATGGAACCTTGGGGTTTTTTCCTAATATTTTAAAAGACCGAGAAAACTGAATTCTTAAAAAACTTGGGAGCTTGAAAGAAGAACAGATTTTAGGAAATGACACCCTGCATACAGAGTCAGATACTGGAAGTAATCTTGATAGGATGCAATAGGTGTCTATGCAGATATTATCTTTAATTGCATATTTATGCTCAAGTGTTTTCAGTCACATGTATTTCTCCTACCTTTATCTTCATTTTATCTACTTAATTGCCAGATTTTCTCCCAGAGAGCCTATTTTCATAGTTATTGCTAACGACTGACCACCTTTAAAGTGCTATAAAAATAAAAATAAGAGCAATATAATGCTTCAAAGGTGATTATTCTGAAAATATTATGTCATCCAGCAGTCACTTCCTAAACAGTGATTACTGAGCTACCTTCATAATCAGAAGTACCTCCATGGTTAAATATGTGACATGATGATTTTTCTTGTAGTTAACACAATGACTATTAAACAGCCCACTTATCTGAGCTTTTTCCATTCTGTGTAATTGCAAAGTTAATTATGATCATCACAACCAACTCTTAGTTACAATGAATGTCAAGTTAAACTTTGTGTAGCTTAAAAAGTGTAATGTAGAGCTCTTCATCTAGAGTAATTTTTCTTTCCAACAGATGGGCAGAAATGAAAATACTTTCTCCTTCCTGGTCCTAAAAACCTATTCATAGTTACTTCCCAAAGTGCGGGATTTCAGGATAGACTGGATGAAAGTAAGATAAATCAAACTAAATACTTGCTACATACAGGAGCTAAGGTCCTTCTAACTGGCTATTCTTCCTGTGCTGAGCTTCCCAAAGTGTCACAGCTCTCTAAAATCTTGCATCAAGTCCAGGAACCAGTCATAGATGGGTGATAATGGTGATTTCTTTGTAGACGATGTTATGACCTGCCAAAATGTGGATTTCTCATTACTTGAAACATTTATCGAAAGTGAGAAAAATTGTGTTTGTTTTTCTTTTTAAAAATATGCATTTTCAAGTCATATGTCTAAAATATTTCGTAGGGGTCTATTCTGAACTGTAGACAGGTAGCTTTGATTAGTAAGTCTATCTTTTGTAGACAGATGTCTCTAAATTTATGAGACACAAGATGTTGTGAAAGACCATACCATTTTGGTCACCAGGAGTTCAGTAGGGCTTTTTTCATTGGTTGCAGTAAATGCTGTGAATATGTAAACATAATACCCAGATTCCTGGTGACATGTACAAAGCTAAAAATTTTAATAAAAAGCAAGAGCAGTTAAGCATCCATCTTCCATTATAAAAGGGATTTTACAAGTGCTCTATTTATAATCTCACATTAAACTTAAAACTAGAGGAGCAAGTATTGGTATTGAAAACATTGGCATTAAAGCACTCCAGGACTTTTATCTAGCTGCTACTGGTTCATAAAAAGACAAGAACTTGTGTTGCTTTTAGTTGCTTATGCCACAAAGAGTTTGAAATTATATAAGCCATTATCAGGCAGGGTCTGTGCTTCCAGACTATCACAGGCATACAGAAATGGATAAACATTCACACTGGAATTAGTTGTCATTAGCTCACAGAAAGAGAGTTGTACACAGCCCCAGATACAAAACTAAGTGTAACAAATACTTATTCCTCAGGAGTTAAAGATATGCTAATCCAGGAAAATAATAAAAAATGACAAAAAGCAACAAGAATTAAAATCTATCCAGTTTTGAAAAGCTGCTTTCTGGTGAATAGAAGTCAGGCCAGAGATGTCATCAAAGAAAAAAAAGAAGCTCGGTTAACTGAAGACAGTGACAGTGAACTGATGTGACTAGCCATATACATCTAGTGGCATTCTAACCTGTCCCTCTGGAGTGCTCACGAGGCTGTCAGATAGGACACAAGAACTACAAGAGACTATGTCATTTGGAGCAACATTTGATAGTCAGAAAGAGAACATGCTTCCCTTCTACAAAATATTAGCTTTATACACACACACACACACACATGCACAGAGTTTATGTAATTTCCCTTGAATATAATTTTTTAAAAATTAAATATTCACACTCTTTGAACCAGGTTTTCAGGCTACACAGATAGACAAGACCTGTTTACAGAACAGAAACAGAAATAATACAAAAGTATTTAAACTAGAATAGACTCAGACTATTTTTTCATCGTTTTTCTGTCTTCAACATCACAGGTTCACAGTACTTGTCTTTTACTATGAAAACAATTCATTTATCTCTAGAGCTGGAATAGTAATATCTAATGCTTAGCAAGTGAACAATACAGCGCTTAGAGAAAGCTGCAAAGAAACTACAAAAAAATACAGAATAAATGAGTTCCAGATGTTTTTCTGTAGGATCACAAGACTGCTGATTAACTTAATCATATCTCTGAATTCCCTCTAATATTACCTACATACAGAATTAAGTCTAGGTTCTTTATTCCTCATCAGAATCTAGCCACATCTCAGATTGTAGGTAACTAGCCTCAGCTGGTGTGTGACTCCTCCATGTACAACTTCTGTTCAGAATACCTCTCCTTAAGACAAAATACAGTAGAGAAAGAATCAGCACTAATTTAGAGTCTCTCTGACCCTTTGCTACCCAGCACCAGCCAAGCATAAGAGTTTCTGACTAGAAGATCAGATGATGTCATCCATTTAATTTCCCTCGGTTTTGTGAAAGGAAGGAGATGACACTGCTTGTTGCATTATATTCTAACCAGTTTAGGACTAGTTTCATCCAGAAGAGAGGGTCTTATTATCACCAATAATTCTTATTGTTACAAGATCCCACTCAGATAGTTTATTTTAGAATCAATATAATTTTCGGCTTTATGTCATAGTCATCCTGTGATAAGTACAGTATACAATTTCTTTTTCCCAAGCTTATAACAAAAATTATTATTAGTTATCCTTTCCCTGTGAGCTGTTAAATTTCAACACATTTTGTTTATTTTGATTATCCATATTTTTAGCACAACCCAAGCCTTAAGGACTATCATGGTTTGACCCCAGCCAGCAGCCAAGCCCCACACGCAATCACTGCCCCACCAGTAGAATCAGGCAGAAAATCTGAAGGGTAAAAGATGGAGAACTCATGAGTTGAGATAAAGACAATTTAATAGGGAAAGCAACAGCCACACACACAAGCAAAGCAAACCAACAATTTACTTCACTGCTTCCATGGGCAGGCAGGGGTTCAAGCGTCTCCAGCAGAGCTGGGCCTCATGACATATAATGGTGACTTGGGAAGACAAACACCATGACTCCAAACATGACCCCCCTTCCTCCTCCTTGCCCCCACTTTATATACTGAGCATGATGCCACATGGTCTGGAATATCCCTTTGGTCAGTGGGTGACTCCTCCCAGCCTCCCATGCACCCCCAGTCCCCTCACCAGCGTGGCTGAAAAGCAGAAAAGACCTTGGCTCTGTGCAAGCCCTGCTCAGCTTGGGGTGATAACATCTCTCTGTTATCACCCCTGTGTTCAGTACAAAACCAAAACACAGCCCTATCCCAGCAAATAATATTAGATCTATCCCAGTGGTAAGCAACACAAGAATCCTCAAAATCCTTTGGTACCTTTCTCCCCTGATTTCTGCCATGCTTTAGTGTCAGGGTCTTCATTTTAATCTTCAGTCAAGGAAGTTATTTCCCTGGAACACTGACTGAGTCCACTCTTAAAAAAAGCATTACTTTTTTTAGCTCATGCATCCCAATAACCCTAAACTGCTCTCATAGCTTGCATATGGTCTGGCTTCTAATCATTAAAATCTCTTCTGTGCCCCTAGGAAGTCTGTTGAAGTTCCATTTCTGCAGCTGGGTATAGTCATACTTTTCCTCATAGTGCTGGTTATTCCATTGACAATTCAACTCTGTAGCATTTTACCTGCTGTTATGTCCATTTCAGCCTCAGGTGTAGCTTAGCAAGATTCATCAATGTCTTCCTGGCAGGCAACAGAAGCTTCAATTTCCTGAATCAACTCTAGGGTCAGTTTTCAAATTTTTACTAAAAAAAGCAGTTCTTACAAATGCAGATTTGACTCTTGATGTGGATGTGAATTCCTGGCCTTGTCTTCTGTTCTTTTGCATTATAATCCTGTTTTCATGTCTTCTGCACTTCATGCTCCTCCTCGCTCTCTCTTGCTACTGATACACATTTTTCTTTTGCATAAATTTTTTTGTTTGTTTGGTGTTTTATTTTAAATTTGTTTGTTGAGACATTAATCTGTTATTTGTTATTCCTAATATTTTCTTTCTTCTTTTTTTTAACAATGCCAATCTCATCCCAGCAGCTGGTGTGATCACTTCTTCATTCTTGTTCCTAAAAGAAATGTGACTATCTCTGCAAAATTGCTTTAAATAAAAATAAATATTAGTATTGCCTTTGTAGGGAAAAGATACATACTGCAATAATAGTTTTTAAATGGAAAATAGGTAAAAATAGAAAATATAGGTAATAGCATTTAGTCCAAGGAAATGATGTTGGAAGATAAAATGAAGATGAATTTAAGTCAAAAGATTTTGTTCCCATTTGCAAGCCTACATAGGTCTCAAAATATTATTTTTGTGGCCACCTGTTACATTCTCACAGAGCATCCAGTTGTACAGAAATCCTAATTTTTAGGGTCCTTTAATAGAACACAATTATTATCTTCAGCAATAACTACTATCTTCAAAAGGACTGAACTCTTAAAATTAAGGTCCTTGGAAATTATGTCTTTATCATTTACAGTTTTGATCAATGAAGAAAATGAAGACTTTTGCACTTCAGCTAAATATAACCTGTTCCATGCAACTAATAAATTGCAGTGAGCCATTCAGAGTATTTGCTGTTGGGTTTATTTTTTGTTTTTTTTTTTTTTTTACAGTCATTTGTTTTGAAAAGCCATATCTTAAAATTGCTAAGGAATAGTTTGACACAAGTATTCTTCAAATCATGGACCACTGTCGACTGTGCAACAAAGAGGCACATTTGAAAAGGAAATTATAATTATTCCCCTCCTACAAGCTAGACAGTTGTACTTCTGAAACACCAGGGCTTTTAAGTGGGAGCTAAATTAATCTTTATTAATCCTTGTTATCATGATTGCATAATGTCTGGATTTAAATGTCTGATGTACGGCACTCTTTTTCCTGCATCTCTGGTAATCAGAAGTGTGAAAATAAACCTTACACTTTAAAAGAAACACTTCATTTGAAAAAAATAGATATAATCATCTGTACTATTAAAAAAAAGTTTTACTTCACACAAGAATAAATATACAGCATGTCAGAGTTTCAGACTTGCTATTTTATGTTAAAATATGCACTGCTACATGTCAGAGCTGTGAAAATGGGAGGTAAAACAAGAAGGCACTTGGCCAAATAGTTATAGCAAGATTTTTTTTTCCATTAAGATTTTTATTTTTGAGAATACTGCACCTACAATTTAATTACAGCATTTAAAACACTCTCTAAAATGGTCTCTGTGTGCCCTACTGAAACTTCAAACTACCCCAATTAATGATTAGATCAGAGTCAAAAACAAAAACAGGTTTGAGTTTGGGTCTTCTTGGGCTTTTTTACAAGCTTCTAAACTGCAGAAATGAGCCATAATTCAAGTAACCATTTTCAAACAACAGATACAGTGTATAAAGAAATTTAAAGAACTTTCTACAGACACATCATTAGTTTAGAGTTAGCTTTACATTAACTTTACCATTGTAAATCTAAATTTTAGGAGAAGAGGGGTTCTAACTTTATTGCAAACATGTTCTGCCTAAAGAAGCTTAAAGAGAGTACTCAACTGGAAAAGATTCCTTACTTAAGTATGTTAGTTCTCAGAAATGAGTGAAGAGTTCAGGTTTAAAAAAATACTGTCAAAAGACTATTTTCCGCAATGTGTGTTTTGGCTCTTAAAATAATATTAAAAGTTAATTAAAATTATTATATTCTTAAATTCATTTGGTCCTATAGAGTATGAGTAAAGAAGGTCTATTTCTCTCTGTTTGTGTGTTTGCTTGTTTTGATTTACGGTGTTGTGAGAAGTCAAATCAAACTGTAGTTTCACACTATACAGATGAAAGGTATTGTATAAATAACTGAAGACACATTTCCAGAGAAATATTGACTATTGACTTCTGTTTAGACAATTATGATGATACAAGATTTTTATTAATTTAAGGGCCACGTGCTGTGAAAAATGTGTATTTACGTTTAAATGATAATACAGACCTTGTGCAAATGTCTTTTACAGCCTTTTATGTCTCCAGTGGCTCATTCATGATCCATTACTGTTTAAAGTTTCTCTAATAAGTGGCTGCTTCTTAAGGGTTGACACAATATGTTGGGGAAGAATAACTACATCTACACTGACATAACAAGCTGTTCTTGAGAACAGCTTTCATAAACTAGCTTAGATTAGATGCAAACTGTCTTCATTTCTATAGCATGTGTTGTACCTCCAATGCACAGCTGAGCAAGGACAGCCTTGACAATGGGTATGTCTTCCTTGTCTCCCTTGCAAGTCACTGGAATTTCCTCCAGTGTTTATTACACTACATGTGACCTGAGAGATCTTCTCAGGATCAGGTTAAATGTCACTATGGAACATGCAGTGCACCCTACAGATTTTGTAGAGAAAGAGCCTTTGAAAGATTTCCTAATTCTCATATTGTACAGTTTTCAAGCATACAACAGGAATAGGAATCCTCACAAAGATCTTCCAGTTGAAAAAACAGGAATTATGTTTTCTGCTTGCTGAAATGCCAGTTATTTGTTGTCCTGTTTATTGCAGGAAGCTTAGACATATGTGGGGAATTTCATTGGCCTATGAGAAAAGTGGAAAGGGAACGGCCTATTCAGAAGGGCATATAATGATAGGACAATGAGGAATGGTTTTAAACTGAAGGGCAAGCTTAGAAAGATAATAGGAAAAATTATTCACTTTGAGCACGATGAGGCACAGGAACAGGTTGCCCAGAGAAGCTGTTGATGCCCCATCCCTAGGGATGGGGATGCTTTGAGCAACTTGGTCTAGTAAGAGGTATCCTTGCCCATGGCAGGGGGGTTGAGCTAGGTGGTCTTAAAGGTCCCTTCCAACTTGAATTATTCTATGATTCTGTGGTTGTGTGTGATTTCAACCATGTAACAGCCATGATAAACTCAATCCTGAAGTCAATCACTGCAACCAAAATACCATTGTCATTCTCCCATTGGTTTTCATGGTTTGTCCATTTTTACTCTAGCACTTGGGAATATTTCTTCTTTTCCACACTGTATATAAATTTCTACATTTCCTTTGAGTTCACTCTTCATAACCCAGTGGACCTAAGTACTTTTCTCTTTAGAATTGTTTAAGAAGCTAATGATTTGCTATAACCTCCTAAGAGTCAGAGAAGACATATTCTCTTCTATGTGCTTCTAGTTAGCCTCCAAATGAAGTCAAACAAATTGCTTTGAACCATTTCATTTAAACTGCTCTCAGGGGACTAAAAGCACGTATGAAGACAGATACCCCATTCCATCTGAAAGGAAGTCATCAACAAATTGACATTTTTTTTTCCTTGAGCCATGATGAAAACCCATTCTAATCAAAGGCAAATAGGCTAGATTAAACCTAATCCAGAGATGTTTTATACCAGTCTGCTCTGACTTTATTGGGAGATATTAGAGATATTCTACTCCATGACTAAAAGTGTTAATACGATTACATGGATTTTCAATTAAGAAACAAAAACTAGTTTTGGAATTTTGTTCATGAATTTTGTTCATGTGAACATGGATTAGCATGGTCAGTGTATTCACAGTAAAGTTTGGATTTGCATTTTGCATGCCCCAGCTTCCATCTCTTCCAGGTTTCATACATGCTAGGGTGAACAATATATTTCCTCAAAATATGTTGGAATATTAATGCAGGTTCTCAACTGAATTCCAAGTATGATTAATTCATAGATTTAGTTATATTTCACTTAAAATAATAAAACCTTTGTTTTTTCAGGTATACTTTAGGTATGAAGTGTTCTGTATCACTGATCATTCATATTCCTTTCTTTTGGACTCTCTCCATCATTCTTTGAAAGTCAACATATTAGAGCTGCTGACACTTTGTTAGTAGACTGGAAAATTATTCCTATTTCTGTATGAGATGGCATAAGACATAAGAACAACTATGTATAACTCTTATTTTATTTTACTTTACCCAAGAATCTGAAATTTCCATCTCATTTTCATTCTGTGTGGCTATCATTAACATGATTTTACCTGAGAAAACCATACGGCTTGTTTAACACAAAATGAAGAAAACAAAGTAAAAGTAAAGAAGGGAAAGTTTGATTAAAATGTCATCACATTTATTTCTCAGATTTTTCCACTTTCAGGAGGAGTCACTGTTTTACAAAACTGCAGAGTTTAAGCTTTCATCTGTTTTGCTAACTACCTTTGTTTCATGTGTATATAGAGCATGATCAGCTAAAATGCTTGCTTAAATATGCATCAGAATATTTCCAGGTGTGTGAGATGTGATTCATTATAAGAAATACTACGGTTTCTTTTCTAATACTGAGCTTTTTTTAACCTTACTACCTTAATATGAATTATTATTATGAGCCTTCAAAGAGAATTTATATTATAAAATACTCAATTACTTGATTGTGAGGAAAAATAAAATAATTACTAACAGTAAATACCTTCAGAGTCTGCTGAGAAAAAATTGTAAGAAAACTTGGTTACTGCACCTTTAAATATTACTTTGTTTAGTAACTTCAAAACTCTAATAATTAAAAAAAACTCGACTGGGGTCACTTTGCACCTTCTCCTTGGCTAAATTGGACAGTCTTGCTGCAGCTATGATATCATGTTGCATATTTGGAAACTTGACATATGTCACACTGAGGACAAGAAGATTAAAGTGCTTTCCTTTTCCACTGTTTTCCTGACAATTAATTCTATATTGCCTCAAGACCTAAAATATGCAGCTTGCTTAATAATGCTCTTTGAACTTTGTAATGATTGATCTATTGCAATTAAACTTTGAACTCTGAATATTACCAGGTCATCTTATTGTTGGCAGTAGTAGACCTGTGAGTCCTTTTTAAAATGAAATCCTATGGCTAAGTCACTGATCCAAGAGAGGACAAAAGCCATATCATCTAAATGACCAACAATACCCTCCCTTGCAGAGGGGAATTAAAACATTAAAAAGAACAGTCACATCAAAATGGGAACATATTTCTAATTCAACATTGAATTGTGTGATTGCCATTATTAAATAGGTCCACTACTTCAGTATAACATTTCAAAATAAAACAAAATAAACAAAGTGCTGTGCTAGAAGCCAGAGTTCTCAGAAGCTTTGAAGAGACCATTTTTCAAAAAATGTATAATTCTGACACCAAAATTTTCTATTCATATCCAAGCTCTTTAGTCAAACTGAGACATAAGCCCCTGTGCCTGCAGAGGCATCATTTTTTTTTAGTAGTTGGGAGACTCAGATGAGATGTGGCAGAGAGAAATTCAAAATTTCCTTCAGCATCAGATAGACCAAGGAAAAACAGTCTCATTTCTCACTGAGTCCTCTGAACATTGAAACTTTGTGGACTTCTGTAGTGCCATACAGATTTCTTTACTAATTAAATTTAGCTTTGATTTTTTTTTCTCAGTATTTGAGTAACAGAAACTTTCATCTTTTCTCAAGAAATGGAAACCATTCTATTATTAGATTTTTTTACTCCTTAAATTAATGATAAAAGCTCAGATAACTGGGATACTTTCTTCTGAATTGTGGGCTGAATTATATGTTACATAGTGATTTTGAAATATGGAAAAAGAGGTCTGACATATTTTTTGCTTTAATTCTAAGTACTTAGAAGTTAAAATTGTTAATCTAAATTATCTATATATGGAAGAAAGAATATCAATTTTACCACTGTGAATTTTCCTAAAATTTTCCCAGAATGTCATCTCTTTAGGTGAACCTGTTTAAATGTGAGAACAGTCAAATAATCTAGAGAAAAAATAGACTATATGAAAGTCTTGAATGTGAAATAAGTATTGACCCTGTATAGATGCAAAGAATTAAATATAAATGCATAAGTTTAGATAAACAGAGGCGTCACAAGGAGGATACAAGACCTGCTTCCAAAATGTTTCTTTCAAATCAGAAAATAAAATATTCTTCATGGTGCTCATTTATCACAGCATTATGTGTAGTTATAATTCCAAATCATCAGATTCATGAAAAACCACTGTCCTTCTTTTATTTTCTTCTAACAGGCCATGCAATCTTCTGTTTCACTTCATGTTAGACATGAAAAACAAGACAGTGAAAAAATGTCAATTTTTATATTTATTTCCTAGCATTTGAATAAGAATAAAATAATGTATCCAAAAAAACCTCTTTAAACTTTTACTGCCTGCAGATTTCCACAGATGCCTAATACTCTACTTTTTTTTAAAACACCTCAGAAAAAGACAGGAAAAACTTATAAAAGAAGAAAAAATTCAGCTTCTCAAATTTTCACTATGCTTTCTATTTTCCATTCAGAGAAGATAAAGCATTAGTTTTCACCAAAATGATACAAATATAATTCCCTCTATAGAGGTCAAGGCAGTGCAACTTATTTTAGTGACTTTATGACCTCCAAAGGTTGTGCCTCACTTTCCTTTCGAAAATATGTCTGCATATGAGATAAATAGAAAGTGCACAAAATATTACATTTTTATTGAATCTTCTGTTTCATAAGTGAATTCTTACTTTTTCCTGATTGGATCTTCTTTGAAAAATCATAACTTGGAAGATTGTGTTTCTGCCACCCTTTTTTTTCCAGCTGTATCCTGGCTGCTGTTTTGCTTGAGTCAGCTCTGGGATGGGTTCCTTAGGATAGTTTGGATGAGCTGCTTTGAAAATGACTGTCAGATTTCATTTTTCTTTGAAAGCAACAAGCAGAGCTATGCAGCTCTGATTGAAGAACACCATTTTGAAAAAATGGTTCACAAAGAGCGAAACTCATCCACAAGAAAACAAATGTTTTCTCCTATATCATGCATTAGGAAACAGGAAAAAGAAATGAAGCCCTAACCACCAAAACTGCTTAGAAAAATAAAAACCATATCATAGAAGAAAACATCATTTCTGAGGAGAGAGAAATAAATCACATGCACTTATGAAATGTTTTCTTTCAAATGACAGTAGAAGAAGAAATTAATGTGGTCACATGTATCACATGCTTACTCAGTATATAAGTATCACATAGCTTTTTTCTTTAACCACAACAAAAACATTTTGTAGACTTCTAATCGCAGCAGCTGATATTTCATTTCACTTATTAGTTTTCCCAAAGAGAAATTGGGAATTGACAGTGCTTTTTATTATCCATATAAATTATAAGATCCTATATGGGGCTCTCTTTGGATTATTTAAAACTTGAAGGTGCTTTCTAAATGAATTGTTCTTTTGAATGAGTTCAAAGTAACATTAGTTAAAAATAAGAGCAGGTTTATCTTAAAGAGTAGGGTATATCCTCAACTTCTGAAAAGAATTCTGTTTACTGGAGAATAGCACAGAGGAAGAAGAAATTAAAAATCAGCTCCAGACTTAGGGGGTAAAATCTCAGAAACCAGCCTGCTCACAACCTTGAGTAATGAGGTCACTGGAGAAGTATATTCTTGATCAAGAAAATGCACAGCAGAGTGCAATAAGAACATCTAATTTCCTATACTGTTCTACTTTAACCACAGCAATTTTCCTACATTTTGCCTACATTAGTCAGGAAACATTAAGAAAATCACTTGTTCAGAAAGCTTACCAAACTTACATATAAGCTTTCCAAGAAAAACCTTTACTTGCAAAAGTATACAACATTTAGAATGCCTATAGTGAGAGTTTTAATTATTTAAGATATTTTTAAATCTCCCCAAAGTATTTAATGAGTTTCCCTTTTACTATTAAAAGAAAAATCATACTAATCACACATACTAATTCTTTTATTTTTTCCATTATTTTCATGTTATTCCATTGATAATATATTTTAACAATAATGAAGCACTATTCTTAAAATGAAAATGTTTCTTCTAGTACCAAAGCACCATAGTTTCAATGTCTTTGGGGGGATTTTTCTGTATTTCAGTTCCAAACTTATTTAACTTTACTTACATATCCAATATTCTTAGTCCTGGCGCTTATAATGCTAGCCAGCCAAGACTGGCTAGCACATCACTTCTTGTTCCAAAATAATTTGAGATTGAAAGCTTCTTTCATCTTTCTTCCCCTGTGCACTGACTCACTTTCCACCTTTACAAGAGATATGTTATTATCTTGTTCAGTTGACTTTACCACATCAACTCTGACAGGAAGATAAAGTTTCCAGTACCATAGTACATGTTATTTCTCAAGAATATTTTTCTGAAAGGAACATAAATATGAATTATTTCTTAAAACTTCCTGCCATAGTGAAAAGACTTTTCAGGAACTGAAGATATTTTTGTCCAAGCCTAAGGAAAAGCTTTAATTTTCCAAAGTGATTTTAATTAATGAGGAATTATACTGAACAATGACAGACAGACATACAACTACCACACACAGGCTGATAATAAAGATGAGGATAAGACAGTTTTTGCATAATAAACGTGGTGCAGAATGAAGATGATCTACACACTAAAGGCAGAGGGGATAATGTCCACTCATTTAATATACTCACTTGTCAGCTGATTCTCAAATAATTAAAACCATTATCAAGCTTTGTGAAAGAAAAGAATTTAAAAAAATCCACTATCCTACAAAAAGTTGTATATCAGCTGGTCTCTCTGTGAGCTACTCTTATGATGTTTTCTCTGTCTTAAAACAATTAAACACCCAATTTAATATGCAGGGCACAGGATATGACATCTTTTGTGACTAGCATTATAGAAAGTAATATTATATTCAAAGAATTATATTGTCTGCTGAGCTTGAGAGAGGGCTTTAGTGGCCAGTTTTGGTATAAATTTATTTTGAAGATCGAGAAACATATTTTATATTTAGATGGACATTGGGTTGTTAAGAAAGATCTTCCTAGACAGGGAGAAATAGCCTGTGCACAGACCTCCCACAAAGACTCTCACATAGTTTTTTGGTTTTTTTCTTCTACTTTTTCCCCAAAAAAATAAAGAAAAACCTTCTCTGTTAATGATAAGTGCTGGGCTTTATTTTCAACTCTCTGTGACCGCAGCAGCTTGACATAAATTAGAACTGACCTCCATGTGTTCCAGTGGGATAGCTATGAATTGGAATGTGCAAAGACATACTTTGAAACCATTTACGTTAAAATTGCTATGACTGCATGGTCTGTAACTTGGAGAGAGCTGAGGTTTTAGCTCCTTGCTCTTATTTTCAGGGATATGAAAGGGGGAAAGGGTAAGAAGACAGGGAAGTCCCATATAGATTATTTCTTCTTTTTCTTTTATGTTGTTCTATAAAATGTAAGTGAAGATGATATTTTCATGTTTGACTGAGTAGTTACCACAAATACCTAATAATGAGCCCATCTGACTGGATAACCAGCTGCAAAACATAAATAAAGAAAAAAAAATTGATAGTTTAATAAGTCAAATGGAAGATTGTCACTAAGTAATGAGGGACAGAAATGCTGAATCATAAAACCAAACTGGTTCTGCCAACAACCTGGCAAAATATGAGAATCCCAGATTTATGGTAACTTGGACTTGAGATTTCCCTTTGGTAGGTCTGTCTGAGAGCCAGACCTCCCCATCACCATCTGGCTGTATTCCACCTGGATGCTCAATTCAATCCAGCTGTGGTCAACAGGCTATCACATCATCAGACTGTGGAGCCAGATCCCTGAACACCTTCACAGCTCATTTTTATTGGGACTTCTAGCACATGTGGGTTCCTTGCTGCTGTCTAGTGGCATAAAGACTGAAAATGCACAGACATGCTCTAAGAAATTAATGTTTTTTCTGGGGTTTTCTGCTTTGAATGACTATTTCCCTATCTGAAGATATTCTGTTTCACAGAATGAATTAAAAGGTCTTAGCTAACTTAGGATAGAAATTGTGTTATGAAATTATAGATAACAAAGAGGACAAAAAAGGAATTTGGGTTAGGGTTAGGGTTAGGACTATAATAGTATAAAAATTAATTAAAATATACATTTAAAATCTGTACTGCAAAACTCATACCTTTTTAACTTTTTTTTAAGTGAAAATTTTGAAATTTTCTGCTGTCAGTGCCCAATTGCTCAGGGTGCTTTGCATATTCCAATGTCTTGTCTTTCCTTCCTCTCCCACCTACCCTGACACATGCATCACCTGCTTATCATCATATTCATTGACTTCCAGTTGTTCAGTCAAAATTAGACAAGATGCTGCACCAGGAGAGATTCATGTTGGTCACTAGGAAGAATTTCTTCACTCAAAGGGTTGTCAAGTGCTGGAACAGACTTCCAAGGCAGTGATGGAGTCACCATCCCTGGAAGTGTTCAAGAAACAACTGGATGTGGCACTTTGTGCTATGGTTTAGTTAACAAGGTGGTGTTCAGTCAAAGGTTGGACTGAGGACCTTGGAGACTTTTTCTAACCTTAATAATTCTGTGTATTTATGACAAGACAGGAAGTAGATAGGAAGCAAACAAGAAGATACTTCTTACAGAATGCTTAATGAAACCTAAAGTTGGAATTTTTACACTGTGAATGTTTTCAAAACAGGATTGACTTTTACTATTTGTGATAAAATAGCAGGACATGAGTATCAAAGAATAAAATTATCAGGAATTATATTAATAGTAATGTCTTGATCATTCCCCAGAGTACCCTCATGGTCCCCAAAGTTTTTGATAATGATCAGCTAGAAGCTTGTAATCAGTCATAATACCTTTATTTGCAAAGGAAACTTAAAAACTAAATGTTAATGTGTATGGGGAGAAAAAGAAGAATTCTAAATAGGGTTCAAATTCTTTGATCCCCCTCAAAAAAACCTCATATATGTTATGAATAGAATAGCTTGAATAACTGTATCATTAATAATAAGCAAAAATAATAATAAAAAAAGAGCATGAAACCAAACAAACTATATTTCTTTTAGAAATCAGACATTTGCAGTGCTTTTGTTTTTCATGGACAAATAGTAAAGATTAAAGGAATGTGACTAGGTTCTCCCTCCCTCAGGAAGAAATATTGCAACTATAAAGCAAATTCTATGGCAGAAGCACTTAGCTCTACCTAATGTAATGTTTGAAATTTCTGTTGAATTATGTCATCCACCTTCTGCCAAAATGAATAATCCTGAATTAGCAGTTAGAGAAGTGACCTCTGTCTCTTCATCGTTAACACATTTCAAGTGTTCTCTGTGTAGTATGTACAATGTAATTGACATTAATACTTTTACTACTACTGTAAGACGTTTGATTTTGTTTTGCTATAATCAGCAAAATAGTATCTTTCAAAATGTAAACTCCTCTGGAAACACTGAGCACAGCTAGTGTTAAATGTTCCTTTCCTAATGAATATTTTACCTTATGTTAATGTACTCTATGCTGATTTTTGTGGCAATGGAAAGGGAAATGTTCAAATCACATCCAAGCAATGATTCATGCAATTTTATAGTAGAGAAAATGATTGACTTTATAAGGAATATTTTACTCTTGAAAAATGCTTATTTCATCCTACTAAGAAAGAGCAGATAAGATTCTTAATTTTTAAGTGACTAAAGATAGATGAGATAAATCTTCCCCTTATATTCTCTTGTGAGTGAGTGGCTTAGTGTCCTTAAAGAATCACCATCAAAGGTAATAGCAAAATGGCTCTAATATGAAGTTATAAAATCATAATAATATTTTTTAATTTTTTAAAAATAAAAATGTTTAAAATCAGTATTTAAAACATATTAATATCTTTATCCAGTTTTTCTGTCTCAGAAAAGCTCATAATTTAGTAAAGTTCAGTACCAGCCAGCCACCTAAACCAGTCAGAATATATTATGGAATTTCAATAGCAGGCTTCTTCTGATGCTAGTTGAAATATTAAATGTGTAATGCAACAAGTTTGTAGGTTACATTTGTCAAATTATCTTTTCCAGATATCCCAATCCAAAACACAAAGAGTATCAGACAGAAAACAAGCAAGGAGAAAACAGTTCTGAAAATGCAGAAGGTCTGAATTCTCAGAACTCATGTACTCTTTCTAAAACATTTCACTACACCAGTTCTGTTTTTCAGATGTGAGGTGTTACAGCAAATTTGCACTAAAAAATATCCAAGTATTTAATAAGAAAATTATTCAAAATGGTGCTGACAAGATGGAAAAGGATCTATTTTTAAATGTGATTACCTGCCAACAGCACAGTGGACCATATTACCAGACAAAAATTTAGAAAGCACCAGGCAGAACACAGAAACAGAGGTCTTCACCTAATATGATCCTTCGTTAATGTGGCTGAACTGTCTGGAAAACTTTGTGGAAAAGGACGAACATTTTGGCTTATCAAAAATCTGTCCATATTCCTACCTCCAGTCTGGTGCCCATTGCCAAATAATTCCTTTTGCAACACTCATATGTCTGTTGTTATTTTCTTATTCAATATTTCTGTTCCTTCTTAGTTTAATTCTCCAAGCATTCTCCCCCATCTCCCCAGACTTGATCATCCATGCCAGATGCTCATTCAGTCTCTATACTATATATTTATTTCAATGCTGACTCGTTTTTTCTCTTTGTTCAAATCATCTTTTGCTTCTTGGATTGTGAAGATATAGGAGAGTGCAAATAATAAAATGTTTTCAATGTTTGTATACTATGTACCTTGAAGCCTCTGAGAACAGTCAAAGAGAACCCAGCTCACCTCGTTACAGTGTTTGGAGATTTTTTTAATGCAGAAATTTAAGAAGCCTCCAGCAAACTCATTTTATATCATATTTTCTTTTGTACATTTTTATAAGATCTTTAAAACATGCACACAATGTAAGAATAATAATTGGAAAATGTCAAATTTCCCACTTTCATGTAGGGAGTTTCTAGCGCTGTTCAATGGAAAGGTCAGTAATCTCTTTTTTGTATTGATTTTTCTAATAGACATAATAACTTTTTTTTTCCTTTACTCTATGTGGCCAGCAGGTTGAGAAAGGGGATTCTGCCCCTCTACTCTGCCCTCGCAGGATCCCACCTGAAGTGCTGCATCCAGCTCTGGGGTCCTCAGCGCAGGAAAGACATGGACATGTGGAAGCAAGTCCAGAGGAAGGCCATGAAGATGATCAGAGGGCTGGAGCACCTCTCCTCTGAAGACAGGCTGAGAGAGCTGGGGCTGTCCATCCTGGAGAAAGCTCTAGGAAGACATTATTGTAGCCTTTCAATATTTAATATTTAGCTTATAAGAAAGATGGGGACAGATTTTTAAGCAGGATTTCTTGTGAGAGAACAAGAGGTAGTGGCTTTAAACAAAAAAGTAGAATCAGACTAGATATAAGAAAGAACATTTTTTTTCAGTGAGGATGGTGAAACATTGGAACAAGCTGCCCAGAGAGGTTGTGGATGCTCCAACTCTGGAAATATTCAAAATCAGATTGGATAGATCTCTGAGCAACTTGATCTCATTGAAGATGCCCCTGTTCATTCCAGGAAGGCTGGACTAGATGACCTTTAAAGGTCCCTTCTAACCCAAATTATTCTATAAATCTATTTTTGAAAGTAGAAGAATTTGAGCATTTTCTGCTTTGGCTTTGTTAATAGGTCCTGATGCAGGCAGCAACTCTTTTCTAAATAAAAACTCTCATGCAGAAAGGCTGTAGAGAATCCAAGGCTAATTTTTACCTTTCTTTTTAGGAGTCAGTACACATTGCAAATTAACAGAAAAAATTACCTGCAGTTATAGAATTAACTCCTTTGATCTCACACTGATTCAATTTTAAAAAATCAAGCATACCTGTAAAAAGCCACTTTTATAGTGCAAATCTTCCAGCTGATTCTTACAGCAGTTCTGTTCTTTGTTTACTTCCTAGTATTTCAGGAAATTCTAATTAAACACTTTTAATCACAAATTCATGCCACTTCAGATTTTTGAAACATCTATAAGAGACTGCCAACTTTTTTTTTCATTGAACCAACCACCATTATCAAAACTAACACATGAAATCACTCCATCTTAATTTCAAATATTTAATCAGAATAATGTGTGTCTTGGGGAAAACAGATGCACTCCTATCTGTAGAATGTGTCTTCAAATCCATGAAAAACCAATTAGACTGAAAACAGTACAGGCTGCATACAAAGTAGAAAATGTCCTACAAATTTTACTGTTGCAAAACTTATAAATTTCATATGCATTTATCCAGGTTCCTTCCTGTGTATAAATTATGTATGGTAGCAATATCCATCAATTAGACCTTTCTTAGACTAACACCAAAATTTGATTTCTACATATTTGTGAAAAGTATCAATAGCCCTTAAACCATGTACTTTCTTTTCCTTATATAAAAATTATTATTGTTCCCACATTTTATTAATATCCCCAGTACTGTCTCCTAGGTAAAATATTAATTACTTGGCTGTGATTCATAGGAATGGAGCTGCAACTGAATTACCTATGCAGCAAGTCAACCACTTCTTTTGTTATGTCATGACGTACTGCTATTTAAGAGTGGAAACAAAGAAGTATTCATTTTCCTGTAAATTGCCATGGTCACATTTTGGGAATAGCATCAATAACCCAATCAACAGAAGATTATTAATCTGGAACAAATTTTTTCTGTCATCAACAAGCTTCATCTTTAATGCCTTCTTCACTTCAGTGCCCATTAATTATATTTAGGTCATCTATATTTGTGCAAGCCTTTCACAACAGAAAATATTATTTTCTGTTTCAAGTGGGTGGGGAAAGGAATAAATCTGCAACTAATTAAAACAAAATATTGACTCTTATTTTTGAAGAAAAATTATGCATTTGTATAACACTTTTTTTCACAATTACACTGTAGAGGGGAAGGTCCATGAGAATAAATTCACTTAAAGTTTTCACTCTTGTACTTAAGGAGAATTTAGGCTCTTTGCAAATATCAAAGGAACAAATTATTGTGGAGATGAGTTGGGATAGGTTTGGATTTTTTTTTTATGGTGTGGGGGACTGGGTTTTTGGGGTTGATTTTTTTCCCACTACAGCAGTGAGAAATGTAATATTTTGAATTGTGTGTCAATAAACTGTGCTGATATTCCTACAACATATTTTAAAAAGCTGAAATATTGAAATCACACGTGTATCAGACAACTAACAGAATCACTGTAGTATGTGATTGACCTTATGTGCAATCACTGTCGACCCTTTTTATCAATTTAGTAAATCTGAGCATTGAGTTAAATTGACTTTAATACTATTAGGGCAGATTGTCATTACTTAAAATCTTGGGCACTTTTGTATATGATAAAATGTTTTTCATCTAACCTTTCCCATCTCTGTATAAATATCTCTCTAAATATATCTTTAATGTCAATAAGCTTGTTCTATAAACTGTTTTGCCTCATAATCACCTGGTCATCATCCTCTCTTTTCTATTAGAAACACTGCAGTCCTCCATTTTTTATATGACAAACTGTTATAGCCATCCTACAGTAAATACAGTTTTGCTAATTTGAAAATTTCAGGTAATTCTTTACTGGCAAAACAATGCTTTCTTACAGTTTTCAATTCTGAGGCTTTTTTTTTTATTTGCAAAAACAGTGCAGTCTGATTATTAGTGTTGAGTGGGACTGTTTACAAGGCAAATTGTTCTAGGTTTAGTTTAAATTTCAGCTTTCATTTTAAATATTTGTTTGTTTGTTTTTTTTTTTTTAATGTGGCCTTTTTAAAGAGTCATAAACAGCAGCTACATTCCTCTTTCTAAGTAGAACTATTAACAACTTGGCCACCATACTCTGCCTTCATGGCCCATCTCTCCTCATTGCACTTTTCCACCCTTTTGATCTTCTTGGTTTTGAAAGAATAATTTCAGTCCCTCTGAAACACTTGAATTAGTAACATGTAACAAGTGTTAGAAGAAATTATTCTGCTCTTTTAAAAATAGTTCAAGCATACAATCATAAAATCATTTGGATTGGAAGAGAACTTTCACATCTGAAGAGCAAAAGAATAAAAAGAATAAGTGGGATATTAGGTGATGGTTTAGATTTTTATCATCTAAATACTAAAGGGAGAAGGGATCATATACTGCTTCTGTATTTCAATATTTGCACTTGTAGGCTTTGGCCTTATACTTCTACTAGAATGAGAAGTTTAATAATGGCTGAAAGACAGGGTTTTTTTTCTCCCCGGTATTTTTCTTTGAAGACTTCAGTAATTAGAGAATGGAATGTCTTTGATGCAACCATGTAGAAATTAGCTAAATGCATCTGCAATTCTAAGACAGTAATTGTCCTTTTTGCTAATGCTAAAAGAAGGGTAAAAAAAAAAAACAACCCACATACACTTCACTGACCTTTTTTTCCTTATCTGAATTCATAAACTGGCCTTTTAAAAATGCATGATAAGGATTAATTAGCTGGTAGCAAGAGAATATGAGTTTGGGAGAGAATACATGGCTGAATTGAAGGGATTGGAAGAGCATGTGTTTTATCTGTTACAAATTAACTGTACATACCAAGGCTAAGTGTAACAGAGTTAAGCAACTCTTCTACCTAACCAATTTCGACACTAACTCAGCTGGATCACATGACATCTTATTACATAAATGTAGTCTTCATGTAAGGCAGCTATTTAAAGAATTATCTATAGCTTAAAATTGACATAGTATACTCTGAATTTTTCATATTTCTAAAATTTTAAAAATATTATCAGCAAAATCCACTAAATAAAGAAAATAAAATATACAAAGACTAATTGGTTAGAATGGATTTATATTATGAAGTAATTTTAATGACCTCTAAAATTCTAAAACTGATTCTGGTTTTACAAGATGTTTAGACACATTTAAATTTATGTGTGAAAATAGTTTACCTGACATTTATTCATAAAATTGTATTGTATAGAGGGGGAAGCAAGAGGCAAAGTAGCCCAAGATAAACAATCTAAAACAATTACTTTCCAAGAAAGGCAAAAATGCATTACCTCTGTATAGAAATATTTCATGTAGAAATATGTGGGCAGCTATCTCTTTAAATCCAAACAAAGTCAACTCAGAGTTCAAATCTGTAAGTATGTCCAGAAACTTGACATGCCCTATTTAGAGATAGCATTTTGATTAAGTTATTTTTAAGTCTGATTTGCCAGGTGATATTACCAGATATTTACTTAGAATTCTTCACTTGTCTTCAGAATTCACTGTTTGGATTGATAAAGATATTATTGTAGTAAAACAGATTGATTAGTCATCTTAATTAAAAAATAATCTTCAGGAAACAGCACAGTGGGCAAGTCCCTATGACTTGCCCACTGTGCTGTTTATGAGAGTAAAAGGTGAAGATAAACAACAAGAAAAAATAGTCTCTCTGTACACAAGAGCGGATATTCTAACCAAAGGTTTTTAATATGCAAGGGGAAAAAAAAAAGAGATTATAACCATATGTATTACTTCAAATGCATTTCCAAGTACTTTTCCAGAATTCTACCATGCTTATTTAATTTTTTCCATGCTTTTTGTGTACTATGATTTTTATATGTATTCAGATGTGTGCTGGGGTAGTTATGGAGCCAAAGTTTAAACTTTGCTTCAGGAAGCTTAAAATCTCTCTTTGACCTCAAGTATGCTATCATTTGACAATTTTTTAAGTCTTTATGTGGGATCTGTGGATGGAGAAGTTCAAGATGTAATGACTGGATGCAATGATTGTTCTGTGGAACATGCAAGTCCAGTTTAGACAGACTTAAGGCAATAACTCCCCATGTAGAAAACTTTCCATTAGCAATTTCTACCACCATATTTTCATTTCTGCCAGAAAGTAAAACACCCAACATTTTATTGTAGATGTAGACTTACCACTCTGTTACCTGAGTCTGGGGGTTCTGCTTCATTCCAATATTGTACCTTTCAGTTTGAAAACACAGGACACCACAGTTGTATCAGCAAGCGATGATCTTGCCTAATAATCAAAGAGAAATTGATTTTTGGTACAGTTCAAGTTCAGTCTAGAAATTAATAAACAAGTCTGTTGGCAGTGATGCCATACAATGCTTGTGAAACAGATACAGTTGTTATTACTTAGTCTGAAAATAATGCAACCTTTCTAAAAAAGAATTCTAAATACTGACCCTGTTGATTTAAGATTTTTTTCCAGCAAAGTACGGCAACTTCTTCAACTATGTCAGATTTTTTTAAATCAAAGAATTTGTAATGGAATTGTTTACATGGTGATAATTCAGGGAAAATGTTTTGAAACACTAACCAATAGTTATGACAATCAAATGCCATAAAAGAGAGATGCTCTCAGGAAGTAAACAAAAGAGTTACATTGCTTTTCAATATTTATTACTGACCATATATCTGGTAGAAATTTTAAGTTATAGTAAACGATTTGTATTTAATTTTATCTTTTACTTTTGACCAATTTTTAAAATATTAAATTCATGTTATCTTACACTTTTACTAATAACTCTGTTGCTGGCAGTCCTTCTCTGTAATCACAATAACAGCATAGGCTGTTTCAGAAGAGAGGGTTATCCTAGACACTCAACATGGAATCATATTTTTTTTTATGTTTTCTTACATGAGAGAGAATCATATTATTTTGGGCCAAAATCTTTACTAAAAAAGAATTTGAAAAAAATATGCACACATAGCACAGGTGAATGATTTTGATGTTGATGGTGATCTCCTACAAAAATATATAGGCTGCAGGTATGTATGGATACATTTATGTGGTATGAGGCCATGATTTTTTATACCACTAGCAGAGGAGGTGAATGGTCCTTTCTTACTAATATATGATTTAGTATACTGTGTACTGCAACACCATCCAAAGGCTTTAAAGCTATTAAGCAATTTTATACTCAAGGAAATGATTAGAGGGAAGTATTATTAAATGGCTTGGACAGCAGTTCTTCAGGGAAAGAAAAGAGATGTCTTGACCTCTGCTCTGTCTACAGCATGGATAACAGAATCACAGAATTGGCCTGGGTTGGAAGGAACCTTTAATATAATGGTCACCTTAATCACCTAACTTCATCCTATATTTTCTATATAGTAAGGTGAGAGCCATAAGTGATTTACAGTAGAGAGGACTGCAGAGATCTGGAACAGGTTTGAGGAGTGCTGCTTTCCTTCACAATTCTTAATATTTGGATGGCAACAATTAGGTGAGGTAAATTCAGGCGATTCACCCTCACAAAGCCATTCACTCACCTCACAAAGTCTCACTCTCCCATAGTAGAATGGGAAGAGAATAAGAAAGGCACAAAAATCCATGGGTTGAAATAAAGATGGTTTAATAGGTAAAACAAAAGATGTGCACACCACCAAAACAAAAGAAGGAATTAATTCATCATTTCCCACTGGCAGACAGGTGCTCAGCCATCTCCAGGAAAAATAAGCTCTGTCATTTCCAGCTGTTTCTTTACTTGGGAAGAGGGGCATCCCAATCCCCAACATCCCCTCCTTCCTCTATCTTTTCTGCAATTTCTATTACTGGGCATGACACCATACGACATGGAATAGTCTTTGGTCTGCTAGAGTCAGCTGCTCTGGCTGTGTCTCCTCCCAGCTCCTTGTGCACCCCCAGCCTGTTCCCTGACAGAGCAGTGTGTGAGGCAGAAAAGCCCTGGGCTGTGCAAGCACTGCTCAGCTAAAAAACCCCAATGTGGTATCAGTGTTGTTCTGTTCACAAAAGCAAGACATTGCCTCATGCAAGCTACTATGATGAAAATTTACCCTGTCCCAGCCAGAGCCAGTACAGAAACGTAGGTATCAGCTGTGATGGTGAACATAAAGAGTTAATGCTGTGAAGATTGAAAGCAACAATGAGCTGTTTGGTCAGGAATTATTGATAAGGCAAAAAGTTAATTCTTTAGTGTAACTGAAAAAAAACCCCAGTCTAATCTACAATATTAAAAATCTCCTCTTTCCCTATTCCATATTCTGAATCAAAAATACTGCAGCAGTAAACTGATTGTGAACAAACTTTTTCTTTTTATAAAGGTGACCCTGAAAGCTAGAGATGAGTGCAACTTAATGCAGTATCAGGGCTGTGAATTGAACAATGCCTATAAACAAGAGGCAGGTCTATGATGTGTTGGATGTTCTTTCCACAAACACCAGTCTCTGAAGGATATAAAGCAAAGTCAAAGCTGCCTTAAAGCAGCAGGTGAATGTTTTGCCACCTGAGGGGCTCAGAACCTTTGTGAATCAGATCAATAAAGATTTGATGATTCAGGAGGACACTTTAACCCCTAAAAATACCATTATTTTAGCAGCAATTCTCAAAGGAAAGCTGGGGAAAGAAACAAAAATGTTGTGGTCAGCTGCTGCATAATCAAGTTGTCTACTAAATAAAACTGAGACCTTCTCTTTGTCCTACAGCTCTGTCATATTTTTTTCCTCAAAACATTCCAAAGAAAATCAATAGCATATCAAGAACACAGTGATACCAGGCAGTTTAATTTCAGAAAGTCTGCAGATCAATAGCTGTAGAGAGGCTTACAGTTCTTCAGAATATAAGTGCAGTAACTAATGCTGGGGACTGTGTAGGTGAGTGTGTGAGTGTGTGTGTGTGTGAGTGTGTGTGTGTGTCCCAGGGAGAAGCTGAGATTTACATTCATTACTGGGACTTTCTGAAACATTGTATTTCAGTCACTACCTTTACTGTTCCTTTGTGAAAAGGTTTTAGAGTCAGGATGTTTTTCACTCCTTCACCTTAAATAGTTATTTGATTTAAACAGCTACAGAAATAACTTCAGATTCTCTACATTTTAGATTGAAATAGAATTTACATTGAGGAGCTGATTCACAAGTTTTTAACTCAGTCAAATTTGCCACAGGTTTGTTTACAAGATCTATGCTTGGGATTGAATTATTCCTAATTAATGATGGATGTATTCAGTTATTTTAAAGTGAAAGATATGGGTTGTTTTTAAAAAAATCTTTCTTGGTATAATTTAGAACTTATGTAACTTCAACACAAAAGATGTTTCAAAGGTCTAAACAAGAAATTTTATTTATTTATCTTTTGAACCAAACCAATTTTCAATTTCATTTATTAGAAACAATTATGTTTACAAATATTTAAAAGTGAAAACCAAAAAACTCTTGATACAGCAAACAAACATACACCAAATCTATAAGACCTATAAAAAGTATGGATAATTATGCACAGATGACTCCACAAAGCTTTATAAAGTGATAATTCTGGTTTCATTGGCTGATGAGTGACTTTGATCCAATAGATGAATCCAAAATCTGTAAGTAAAATGTAAAATATATTTAATGAAAGGTCTATTACAAAAATTTTATGCCTTATTCAAAAGTTTCGCTCATGGAGAAGCATGAGAAACAAGTACAAATATTTACCAGTCCTGCACCAACATAATACAGAACATGTATTCTCCTTTTTCTGGCATACAGTGTGATTGGGAAGAAGTCAGTTTAAGACAGCCTATTAAAATATTGGAGATTTTAAAAATTATTTGTACTCTATTTTGGGTTAAAAAATTGAAACTTTAGACTATGTATATGGTGGTTTGGATTTCTCTCAGCTTACTTCATATATCTACTACATAGTTAATGAAGAGGAAAGTAGGGTAGATTCAGATCATGACTAATCTCCTGATTTTTGACCTCTCTCATAGAATGGATGAGAAAAATATCCTTAGATATGTACTTATACCTTCCCATTGGCTAGACAGGAATGGTAGACAGCCAGATATGAATTGAAACCTACACTTTCCATGGTACTCTCATATTCATAACAAAACAAATTCAAACCAGAAAAATTTGCTGAGCAAAGTGTAACCTCACACACTTTTATGCCTTCCTGAATTGGATAAAGACCAGAAAATGATTATAGATCTATGGATGCATCTGGTTTTTGCTTGGATCTCTTTTTTCTGTACTCCATAAAGGGATAATAGCACTCAACTCCAAATAGAAGGCCAATGGAAAATTCAAAAACTATATTTCTGTTTGTTTAAAATGGTTTCTTTCCGGAAGTTGTAAAATGTATATAATTTGGTCTTGATTTTAGGAATACATCCTCCTTCTTAGTTTGCATGTCTTCAAAGGACATTCTGCAAAGCTGCCTCAATCTGAAAAGGCAGGCTAAGTGCTGAGAACATGAATTCATAATGCTCTAGATGTCACAGACACCTCACCACCTGGTTAACCTTAAAAAGATAAGGAATCTCTTTGACTTTAAAGAGGCAGCTCATTACTTCATGGGTAAGCACTTGTCTAGACAGAGTCATAATAACTTTCAAGAAGTACCTAATATCCCTATTATTTGTCTGGAGAAATCCCAGTCAGGTTCAAGCATTCTTGGCACCAGGAATAGGTGTGAGCTACAAGCACAGTAGTTTCTGAATAAGTATGTGTAAACTGATTCACTAGGAGAAAATAGATTTGGTCACAGGTAGTTTCATGTGACTGCTTCTTCTTTCATTTCCTTTCATTTCCTACAGACAGATCTGCTTACTGTACTACTTGCTGTTAAAAAAAGTATTTTAGTCATGTAATAAGTATCTCACATGACTTTCCATTCAGAGAGGCAGTCTAACCCCTAAGTCTAACCAGCTAAAGGAAAAATTCAAAGACATTGGGGCTGTGCTGTCCTCTTCAATGAACTCTACTGATTCATACCAACTGAGTGTTTGGGCCAACGTCTCTTTTAATGGAAGGTGCTTCCTCCATTACCACCACTAAAATTTTCAAATGTCTCAATCATCCACCTGCAGAAGAATATTTTCCTAAAATCCCACCACAGTTTTCATTGTTAAGAAGGATAATGAGTATAGCATATGGTGTTTAAGTCCCATCTCTTAATTTAAAAACCAGTTTCTATAATGGCAAAAAAATCCCAAAACAACCAAACAAAAATAATACACTTAATTAAGTTTTGTTCTCACAATTTTATTGTTTTTAAATATCACCAAACATACTATTGTAGCTATAACACTGACCTGATATTGACATGCAAAAAAGAATTTATGAATTGTTTCCAGTAACAGCGAAGTTATAAATTGTAAATTTGGAGTCAATTTTACATCAGCCAATACTTGCACTCCATTATGCATCAACCTTGAATTATACTTAAAGCCTCAGGTTTGCTGCTCATGCTGCCACTAATTATACAATTCACTTATGACCATCCACACATTAATCACTTACATGTATAATTCTGCCTTTTTATCAGCTGACTGTAAGGAACTCCCAAAATCTTCTCTATTAGCTACTTCAAGACTGACTGACTTGCTCACTCTGTCACCCCAATAAAACCCTTCAGAAGCCTTTAAAAAGAGTCACTATTTTCTCATATTGAATAATATCTACAAATTGTTAGAGGAGTGGAGAGGAAAAGGCTCTGGGCTTTCAAGGCCTTCAGGATGTTATGAGTATCACTGACATCATATTGACATCATGTTTTATATTTATATATATATATAATTTTCCCAGGACATAGGATGGGTTTAGGATAAGTCCCTTATTTCCCAGCCACACAGGCAAAAAAAGTGTCACAGTATTCAACATTATTTTTACTACTATTCTGAACTCAAAATTCAGCATGTTTGAAAATAAGATGGACAATAAATTTGGGAAGATGAGTGTTTCAGCTGCAGAGGTACACGGAAATATACTAGATATAGAAAAAAACAAATTAACACAAACAGATAATTAACAGAATGACAGAGAAATTCAAGTTACTGGGGGACAAATTTTAAGAAACCAACTACTAAAAAAAAAATTAAAACAGATTGAACACACAAAATATACTTAAGGAGTGCAACCCTATCTTTCCTTGAAAAATGGATTTCAGCTCTGCCTAAAGTAAGGGGAAGAGGAGAAAGGAATAGAATAAAGCCACTGAGAATTTTTTCACCATGACAGGAAGTACTTGGAGTATTTGTTATGTTACCATAGTTCAATTAAAGGTTTAAAAAAGAAGAATCATTCAAAATTATGTAATTATGAATAAATGTTAATCTTTGAACTGAATTATTGACTTATGTCTAGTCTCTGACTTTCAATACCTTTTTTCCATCTCTAAGAACAGGCTGCACCATAGAAAAATCAAAACAATACAGCTGCATCAAAAAATGTTTTCTTAATTATATTTCTGAAGTAACATTGCAGCTACTGTAGGCACCAATTTTAAATGGTTTAATATATTGAAACACTTTTATATGTTTTATAGACATTTGAAAACAATATTCCGATAAGAATCTTAGTTCCTAAATTTTAAAACACGCTTCATTTTTTTAATGATGCCTGATAATCTAGGCATAGGAGACTCATTTTGCATAATTGCAGAGTTTAGGAATTAGATTATAATGCCAGATGATGTAATTACTAATTTGTTTCTAAATTTATTCCATTGTTGTTTCTTTCTTATATTCTTATTTAATAGATTGTACTTTTTTCAGTACTGTAAAGTATTGAACAAAGATAAGTGACAGTGTGCCCAGTGTTTCATCTCACACTGCTGAGACAATTTAAGTCCATACTAATAATAAAAATTTCAAAAACTGAACACAACAAAATTGTAAAAGCAAAGAAATAAACCACTGCCAACATCAGAACAAAATGAAACAGAAAGTAAATTTAGATACTAGTGAATGGTCAACCCTTCTATTTTGTATAGTAACCACATTAAAAAATATTGTTTATGAGAATAATTTTTTCTGTTTTCTATACAGAAAACTGAGGCTATATGAGCTGAATAAAAATTATGGAAAATCTATGTGTGTCCACATGCAGAAAATGAATTATTCCATATAGTCACTGATACAAGATCTTAACTGTCTGGACTGCAAGTACCACTCTCCAACTACAAGACATCACAGTGCGATACAGTTCATCACAAAGGGGGAAAGAGCAAGTAATTCTTGTATTGTTGACACAGAAGGAGAAATTCTATATGACACCTACTTAGCCAAGCCAACAGAGTCACAGAATGGGTAAGGCTGGAAGAGACCATTAGAGGTCATCATGTTCAGCCCTCCTGCAAAGAAGGGCTCCCTAGAGCACATTGCTCAGAATTGTCCAGAGAGGTTGTTAAATATCTCCAAAGATTTTGGAGATAATCTTTGGAGTGTCATTGGACATCCTGTGTCCAATGACACAGGATCATTGGACATCCTGTTTCAGTGCTCAGTCACCCCCACAGTAAAACCCACACTTCATGTTCAGGTCCCATGTCTAAAAATTCCCTTTTCCCTCACTTTTTCTCCTGCTGATAAATGGTCTCTATTAGCTAATACAGACCTCTGCAGACAGATAGCTTCAAGTATTTCTGCACAGCATGTTTGTTTTCCAGTTGGTCTGATCTGACTCTCACCTTGTTCAAGGAGCAGCCACAGTGCAAATCAGATCTCTACAATATAATATGCAAATGCACATTATATGTGCTCTGCTAGCAATAATAAAGATAGGAATGAGGCAGAGCACCAGCTTGGGACCAGTGAAACCTTAGTGCAGCCAGACAAGAATAATTTGAAAATTAATTCAGACAAATCAGCCATGAAAACCCATTCTTTTTTCTTCTCCAAGCTGGAGAAGTCATCTACTACAGTTATGCACCTTCAGCACAACTCAACTCACTCAGTCTTTCAGAAGAAAAGTAAAATCATATGGTCATAGGAGAATTAAGTTTGGGAAAAAAACCTCTACGATCATCAAGTCCACGATGTAGGCTGGGACCAGAGCGTTCATCACTAAACCATGCCCCCAGGCACCACCTCCCTGTGCCTTTTGAACATTTCCACAGGCAGTGATTTCACCACTTCCATGGGCAGCCTGTTTTAATATTGGTGTACTATCAACACAGCTCATGGCAAAAAAATCTAAGACACCATAGAGGCTGCTCTGAAACTCCATCCCATCAGACACAACACAATGCTTTTCATTCTTAAAGCACTGAAAAATTTCTGAAAAATATGCTCAATAATTTTGGGGAGTCATTAAAAATAAAGTACCACTAAATTAAAAGTAAAACAGGAGTTATCCTTATGAGCAGTCTGTAACATTTGATTCTTTTACTCCTGACAAAACAAACTAGGAAGAGAAACATCAATAACTACAAGTCATACCACACTGCCTTCCTAATCATAACTATCATTTCATAACCTTAGAAATATGCAGAGACTATTAGAAACCCTGGTGAGTGAGGAAAGAGGTAACTACTAAAGCATTTGTGGCACCTTTTATCTGAAGGATAAAAAAATAAAAGGAAAAAAAGTCTGTGTCCGACTTCCGCATTTATCTATTTCTTGTTGGAATAAATTAAGCTATAAGATCTGAATCAATGGCTTGCTACTCTTTAATTTATTTTCATTCTGTTCTCATGGGTGGATGAAGCGAAGACAATTTTGGAAAGATGTTTGCTTATTTTTAGAAGTTAGTCCATTAAACATAATCAATGACAACTTGAGAGTCTGGGAAGCATCTGATGCTTAATCTAAACAGGTTTTTAAATATTCAAAGATTGATTTTAATATGTGCCTTATAGACATCCATAAATTGAATTCTCATACAGTTTTTTTCTATATAATTATTAATTGGTTTACAGGACTCAGAAGAGTGCTAAGAACTTCAGAGCAAACATAGCAATATATTCTCTCCCAGGATGTAAGCACTGAACAAAAAAAGCAACTTCCAGCTTAAATTCCCTTCCATATCTCAACAGAGAGACTGGTTGCCAACATTACCTACTCACAGCTCTCTGCTGAAACACACACTAGAGACAAAAGGGGAACTGTTTAATTCAGAAAAAAACTTCCCTAGCCTTGTTAATCTCTGCAGTTAGGGAATAACCAGAGCACTAACCCTCTCTAACTTTCAATAGGCTTAAATTGCTCATTTCTAAGCCCAACACAGTAAGTTGTGGGTTTGCTGTATTCTAAAATATTTGATGATATGAGTCTGTACGTGAAGGTACATTTTCTCCGACTTTCTTACTTTTGTGTTGCTGTTCATTTCCTACTCTGTTTATGTTTGTGTCTTCTTCCTTTTGGTACTTTTTATTATTTTAAATGCTTTTCCTAATTCTGTCTTCATTTTGTTTTCTCCCTCCTTGAAAATGCCATTTTACTTGCATTTATTTTTTTATTCTTTTACTCGGTCTCCCTTTACCCTTGTATTTCACACCAGATTTTCCCCGTCATTCCTCCACATCCAGTCTTCCATCTAACAGCAAAGTGTGTTCTGTACTTAATGTTGTTTCTATCTCTCAATTCAGTCTCCTAGTTTTGTTTTTTTTTTTTTTTTTCCCAGAGAGCCTATATATCTTTCTAAGGAAAAAAATGTTTTTCACACCACTTTCCTGAAAATTCTTCCCTACATTAAACTGTGTCATGGTTTGAAAGGGATTAATTTCTTCTGAGCTGATCTGTTCCCGTTATATTCTCTGTATGCACTTCTGGTGCTGTGTTCCTCCATTTAGGTGCTTTTTCTTATACCTTTTGTTTGCTGAGGTCTTACTTCCCTTCTTTCCAGCCCTTGCTCTTTCTCATGGCGTCTTCTTTCTTCTTGCTATTACTCCTATCTTGGCTGTCCTCCCTGAGTTTTCTCTTTGACTCCGAACGAAAAAGAACAAAGTGGTTGTTTGGGTTTTTTGGATATTTTTTGGTTGGTTGGTTTTATGCTATTGGGGATTGCTGATTAATTTTGCAGTTTGTTGTTGGATTTGGGGTTTTTTTCTGTTGTGTTGGTTTTGGGTTTGTTTTTTAAGTTATTGCTCTTCCACAAAGTTCTTCTCTGGTCAGTGGTTCTTGCTACCACTCTGTCTCTTCTCTGCACCATATTTTTTCCCACTCCCAACTTCATCCCCCTCCATTTACTACAGTGCATAGCTGGTTCAGAGAAGTTAGAAGTTTTGCTGGCAATGGATTCTGAAACAGTTGTTGCTAGACTTTTTTCATTATAAATATTGCCCACAGACATTTCCATTACATATTCCTCTGAGTAAACGCCCCCTTTTCAACTAATTTTTAACTGTTCTTTTTTTAATTAAAGGATGAATTTAAGTTGTTTTCATAGATATAGATAGATAGACTAGGACAAGAACAAACACAGCAATGTAGACTTTATCACTTAGGGTCAAAGTTGTTCAGCATTTACGTGTGTTTATGCAAACATTTATTTTGAATGAGCAATAGAACTCAGCTAAAGTTAATGGTTAAAACAATTCTAATATATGACAAAAAAAATTTGTAAGCTATGCTTTACTGGGTGGTAATTAAAGTACAAGCTACTATCAATGTGATAAATTACATATTCATATATGTTCTCTGATATGTAGAAGATAGAGTAAGTTTTAAGAGCATTAGTGAAGACTGTCTTTTAGGCTATTGAAAGATGCTAACATTTTATAACTGACTGCCTGGAGTTAATGCTTCACAAAAGGAAAAGAAAAGAGAAAGAAATATGGGGAGACAAAGTGGAGACCAATAGTTAGTCATTGCTCATGATAATTACTGTCATCCATCTTTCAAAAATGCTAGGGTTTTTTTTTCTGCTTTCACATTTTGCATTCATTGCTGCATTCCCACAAGCCCCCAAGCAATTCAGGTTTCAAAACTGTGCACCTCCAATACTAAGTAATTTGTTTCATTTTGCATAATAATAATTTTTGTTTTAATAGCTTATGATACCTCATTTGTGCATTTTCATTAAAGAATGATCCTTGTTTTTTAAATATCATGAAAATATACAGCTAGCAATCAGGAGATGAAACTACTGGTGGCAAGAAATTAATTATTTGTGAGTGAATTTCTGACATAAAATGCATATGCAGCAATAAGCCAGAGGAGCTGAGTGGTGCTAGTTTCAGAATTGTTTAAGTAGCTATTCTTCATCTGTGCATCAAGAGAAGGAGCCACATTGAAGATCATGATTATAGACTGGGGAATAACCCTATAATGGCATGGGAAATAGGAAAAAGTTCTAATAGGTAAGTTTTCCTTGTGCAGATTCTTCCCCTGGCTACCAGCTTATATTCAAATAAATAATGTTTACAAAGCACAAAACTATCTCAATAAAGAGCAAAGATGGAACATTTCCTTCCTAAAATAATGTTAGCTATACAATGCCCTTCTATGCATTAACAACTCCTGCTAATGAAAAGACCCTCTACAGTATCAGTCTTTATTTTTCACCTGCTTTATGAGAAAAAAAAGAAAGAAAGAAAAAAAAAGAGTGAACTGGAGACAGGTTTTCTGTTTAAAATGACATAAAAGCATGAGGTTTATTCTGAATTTCTGAATAGCATTGCTTATAATATATCAGATGTGTAGTCAAGGAACTGGTTGAAGAACATTGAAAAATGTACCTTTGATAGTCAGTTACTCACAGACCTATATATTTAACTTTAGCCTTTAAAAAAAAGCAATATTTTTAAATAATTACATTATGAAGACGGTAGCTGAGTAAGCTGATTTACTGCAGATGAAAAACCATAAAAACTCACATCTGATTATCAAAGCAGTTAATGTCTCATAAAGCAGTTTTTTAAAACACAAAGATATACTTCCTCAAGATTCAAAGTAGAACTGTAAACTTGACAAAATGTGTTCATTGGTGAGAATGTGAGGAATATGGCCCAACCCTTGATACAGGCATGCCCAGATGTGTAAGTAAAGATGGCTTTTCCACAAAGCCCATTAGAAATATCACTGCAAATCAGGGAGACTTTTCTTCAAAGAATGGAAAGGCAGACAAATGAAATAAGTGGGAAAACACTGTTCATTTGTGTTGGATTTCTAATTGTTATTGCCAGTACTAAAGGAAAACATAGTGCTTTTATCAATCCTAATCTAAATAATCGGGCAAAATCCTGAGAGTGAGTAAACTATCAGCCTAGAGAACAGTGAACAAAGCTCTTATTAAATGGAGACAGCAAGAAATAATGACCCAGGGCAGAGGTTTCACCTCAGAAAAAGAAAGAAGGAGTAAGTGTAATAGTAAACAACTCACACTCAGCAATGACTTTGATGTTAGTAGAAGTTTCCAACACCTGCAGAAAATAGTCTAGGGTTTCTTTTCACTGTGATTCACCTTGCGAATTATGCAGTTCAATATATGAAAAAGGCTACATATCAAGACTCTTTAGATGATTAATTGCTTTTTACTCTCTTTGGTAATATGAAAAGATAGCATCTTTCTGAGGAAAACACAAAAAACTAACCAGTGTTTTTTTTTAAGAAACCACTCCCAACTATAATGTCATTGAAAGGTTGCTTGTGCCTGTATTTATTGTAAGTTTGTATAGTTTGCCTGTATATTGAGCTTTCAGCTACAGTTCATGACTATAATTACTTGGTGTATTGTCTCATAAAACATTTTAATAGTATTCCTTCACTAATAATAACGATGAGCTAAACAGCAGGGATGGACGAAAGTGTTTAAAGAGGTCACCAAAAGTCTCACTACTTCTATCAATTCCTAAGTGATTTATGCAACAAACTTACATTAATGCTAACCTGAGTTTTGCATATAAATCCTCTGTTCATCAATGAGAAAATAGACCCCAAAGTGTTTGATTTAATTAATTTCTTACCTGCTCCTTTCACTAAGGAAATAATCTCAATAATGCATAGGGATGGGGTATTAGGTATCTTTCTACAGTTACAAAATGATTAATTACAATGGCTAAGCCCCTAAACATTAAGATGAATATTAATTTGGAGGCAGAATCTTGAACTGGGAAAGTGCAAAGGACACATATTTTCTAACACAATTTTAATGCCACAGTAGTGAAAGAGAATGACAGAACTTTGGCTGCGACTTCTGGATACCATTTGCATAGATTAAGATCCCACAATTGCATATGTACTTTTTAAAGAAAAAAAAGATTATTTTAAATCCTTATCATTCAATATGATGCAGACCTTTTACACTGTTTCTAAAACCTCACTGTCCACCAGGAAATACTTTGTATGCACACAACACCTATAATTGCAAATCTGCTCATGAAATGAAAAGGGCAAAGGTCTGGATAACTTTATTACTGGTTTATTAAAAGACATAATTATTCAGGGTGCAACTGTCATATGACCATCTGATGCCACAGATAATGTTTATGCAAATGTTTCCATGGCAATCTGATGCATTAATGTGCATTGATGTAAATTATCATTCATTTTCTGTGGAGAGTAAGGCTTATGTGAGCATATGAGAACAATGCTTAAATGACGAAACAACCAATTGTATTTAATTCCATTTTCATGACAGTCAGCACCAATGACTAACTGAAATATGCATAATGGGTAGACTATGGAGTACTTCAGCCAGTTTTGGACATAGTTTGTTGTGTATACATATGTCCCATAGAACTGTAATTAAAATTTCAAATTGAAGTTTTCATCTCAGGAAAAAAAAAAAAAAACACCAAACCAGTCAATTTGCCTTTCAGAGAAAACTGGTAGAAAGGCAATGGTTGTTAGGGGAATTTAAAAATAGAAACCCAAAACCAAACCAAAACCAAAAGAACAATCCAAAATATGCTAAAAACCCCGTATCTCAAAAAACTCAAATAATCCCATAGAAACAATAAATACTGTATCAATCAGCCTGCTGGACACTTGCCAATTCTGTTTGCTGTAGATCTGCTACATGCAGCACCAACCCAGGTCAAGTTCCACAAAAGGTCTGGATGGTGAGCTGCCACAAGTGTCCCAGTCAATATACTCTTTCTCAGCTTGCCTGTGATCACTGGACATTCCTGCTGCATGGCAGAGCTGCCCCCATCACTCACCTGTAGTGTCTCCTGCTGGAAGGTGACAAGTATGAAAAATACTTGGCTCCATTTAGCTCCAGGGCTCGCAGCGACACTTCATAAAATGAAGCAGATGGATGGCTGTTTCCTCAAACCCAGTGTATGATAAATCCTGAAATCTCCAAAACCACTATGCCAAGCCCATTGACATCCATTTGTCACCAGAGGCCTGGAAGTATACAATATAGAAGAGAATTTAATAAAGCTATCATATTACCTGTCACATAGCAACGCATAGAAAGCTGGGAAAGTGTTGTGTTTATTTTTCTGCAACTTTTTCTTTGCTATGTTATCTTAAAAAAAAAAAAGTGATAGTTTAACATGGAGGAAAATTTAGTGCTTATTTTGAACTAGATGATACTCTTTGAGAGGATGGAGGAGAAGAAAATAAATTCATAGTGACCAGATTTGTCCCATATATGCTACTAAAGTTTGCCATTTGGCACCATACCCACCTAGGATGAAAAAATAATAATAAAAAATGCATAAAACAATAATCCATCTCTCCTCAGCAGTCTAGCACAGATGCTTCAGAGAACAAAGCGATTTTCCACAACAGGTCACACACAAAATATATTAAATGAAAGCTGTTGCTGGTAATGGGCTGTCTGTTACACAAAACCAATTTTCTTTTGGTCTTTTCCTGCAGTTCCCATTTCATATCATAAAGGGCACACTGTCAGTTAATGTTATGCTTTTGTCTGCAAATGTCAAGTTTAAAATACCTCATACACTAACTACAAAGTCTACAACTGAAACAAATAAATAAATATATTTTTGTAGTATTTCAGACTTAAGTTTATACATGTGACAACATAGTACTCAATTTTTAGTTTAAACTGGAAGTTAAAGGTTTCAGTTGGGAAACACATTCTTAAGGAGTTAATAATGTAAACAGAACATACAATTTGAAGACCTAAAGAGATATGTTTTGTTTTCACAGTCATTAAAAAAAAATCTTGCTCTCTACCATGCAATTTAGTTAAAAAAAAGATTTAAAAAAATATAGAAAGAAAAATATAGCTTAATTTCTGTGGAAAAACAGTCCCTGACTGCTTTTTTATCAAATACACTTTACTGACATCCTTTTTATTCTCTGGTCTTCTCCACCACAATTACTGGTGATACTTTGGAATTTGAGGAATGTCTGCATTCTCAATGTAAATTGAGGAATGTCTAAAACAAGCAGCAAATGCTTGTTTTAGACTGTATTCTGTGAGAATGGACAAAGTACTCACTTTGCAGTCATTGTAGCACCTTCCACAAAACACACTCTTTTGAAATATGTAGTGTATAGAAGGCAGCTGATAAAAAAAGCCCCAACCATTCAAAATGTGCAATCCTCAAATCCCACTTGAGTTGCCAGTACAGTTGCCTCTTTTTACTCACAAACACAATAGGCTTATCTTGATAATAACCTTCCGTGACAGTCCTGGTCTGTCCTGAATCTTCAAGCTTTCAGATGTTTTACACACACCCACGCTGTCCTCCCAGATGGACTTACTCTATTTAACTCCTGCTATAAATATATTCTCATTCCTCATGCTGGACATTGAGATCTGCTTTTGTGCCAGGAGAGGTTTATGCATTTCTATAATTTTTCATAATTTCCTTACCTGAAAATTGGAAACAACTAAAATCTTAGGAAATGTGTATAAAAAAAGAATTGAAATTAAATATTGATTTCTATTTAAAAGTTACGGCACTCAAGTTTCTTCTGGTGCGTAGAATGAAGTAACTGAGAGTTCATCTTCTATGCCAAGATGAAAAACATCAAGTTAAATACCATGTGACCTTTTTAGTGTAATGATCTCTCTACATCTTGCTTTACCAGTCATTCTGTACTCACTGCCACATGCTGTTTGGCATTCAGTGCTAGATATCCTTGAGCTGGGTTCTTGTTTGATAAATTCAAAAGAATAAACCATGCTTTTTTGTTGGAAAAATAAAATTAAATCACACTTCTGTTTTATTCAATTAAAATTGGTGAAATAATGTCATTTACATAATATATTTATATTCATATGGCATATAATCTCATATATTTAAAAATTAATAGTAAGATTAAATTGTCTTATTAACATGTACATTATTTACTTTGATTTAATATAACATGATTAGCTTTTGGTTTAAATATGATAGTCAAAGTTTTGAGCATTTTACTGAAATCTCTTCAGTTTATACGACCCTCTTTTTGAAGTCTTTTAAAAAATATTCCAACTTTTATAAGGAATTCATCAGATGATATTGACTTCTTTCTTGACAACCACTTCTTTTACTACAAAGAATAAAGCTAGATTCCATAAGCAGTAAAAGAACTTTAAACAAAATCAGTCTATTGCCAGTAACACAAAACCAACAACTACATTAATGACAAATAAATTCAGAGCAGAAAGAGAAAAAAAACTAAAAAAATATTGTTAGAGGTGAAAGGACATGCAAGGAGAGTAACATAGCAGAGGAAAGGCAGCAAAGACTATTTCTGGAAGAAAAGGTGAAAGGATCTAGAAAGCAGAAAGGTATTTTCAGTCTAAGGAGAGGGAAGGAAAGACAGTAGTATGAATCTGAAAGTCTGAATGTCAAAGCAATTGTCAGATTTAGGTTTTCTTGCTGTTGTGTTCTTGTGTTTGTTTTTGTTTGGTTGGTTTTGTTTGTTTTTTTTTTTCCTTTCCATAACGGAATAAAAAAATGTACTTAAAAAAGACATTGCATTAAGATTTTTCTTTAATTATTTCAAGTTTGTTGTGGGTGTTTTAACTGTGTTTATGAATTGGAAGAGGAGACAATTTCAGTCTCATTTACTTAGTCAATGAAGCAGAAGAACTGCTCGTGACAAGAGACTCAGAAACTGACTGATCAGTGGTCAAACATGTATAGAAGGTAAAGAAAATCATGGAAATGAATTACAGAGTGTGAGAAAAATTAACATTCTTCAAATTAATGAGTGGAAATGTGTGTGTAGATTCCAGGCATTCTGAAAACATACCTTTTAGAGAAAATTTAATATCCAAAGATGCAATATGATATAGAAGGTCAGCTGCCAATCTAAAAGAAAATGAACCACATGAATAAAAATGAGTCCTCAAACTGTAGGAGAGATTCTCTATCAAGACTGTGAAACCAAATAAAATATTGATAAGACTTCTGGCTTGCAAATTTATTTGTAAGTCCTTCATAATTGAGGGTGCTTGACAAAATAGAATTTGCCTCCCAGACCTCCCAGTTTGCTGTCATTATCTTGAATGAGCTTCTCTTCATCATGAAGACAAAGGTGGGAAAAGTGATGTAAACGTTATCCATCTTTTGCAGGGTTTGTACAACCTCTGCTTTATGACTGGTTTCACACAACGACCAATAGACAGTTTCTACTGAAATTTTAATTAAAAGCTATGAAAGCAGTCAGCTGTAGGCCATGAATGTGTTGATAACAAAAAAGTGCCATTATAGAGTGGGAAGATCAAGCACTGTACAAATTTAGTGTGAAACCATGTTAAGTAGATCCATATGCCTGCATTTAATGTAATTCTAAGATCTACATGGTAGCAATGGGATTCTAGAGTAAAGCAAAATGTCAATTAAAGCCAGGACACACAGTTTAAGTATAATCATGTTAATTCAATGATATATGAAGCATATTTCTCTTCTGATGTTTGCAAAGAAACCCTACCAAGTAAAAGATACTTTTTTTTTTCCTCTGATTGTGGCTGCAACTATCCAAGTATCCAGCTTATCATAAAATAAATGTTAAATATATGCTAGTGAATATGAAATATATTCAACATAGCATAGATTAGGACTATAATTTTATAGTAGAAATAATTTTGAACAAAAAAGCATATTTAGACATATATTGTCAATAAATGAAACTTTTAAATTCATTTATTCCTCATATAATTTACAATAAAATTTAATAAAACTTATGGTGTGGATCTTTTGTGATTTCATGAGAAACATTTCATATTTGGAATTCAGTCTCTTTTGACTGAAAGAATAAATCATCCTGTGTGATTTAGCTGCTTGTTAAGATCAACATATATTTAATACCAGCTTCCTAGTACAAAAATATTTAAGTATTTTAAATTTAATTTTACATTAACTATTCTAATTGCCAGAAATATACTCTTTTTATTTAAGTACCAGCATAAAATCACAATCAAAATAGTATTATTTAGTAAGCCTAAAAACTACTTGAGAAAAAATTTTAACTTGATCCCCTGTAAATAAAAAGAAAGCATTCTAATATTATAGTTCATGCACAAATTCTTAGGTAAGGCTTTTACTTGACTAATCAAATTCATTATTTGAGAAGTTAAATCTGCTATTCATCAAGTTGTGGGTAATATTCTTATACAGAATACACTTATGCAGAGTATCACATTTGGATATAAATATCAATGCCATACATCCATAGAAGACAATTCTCTTATTTTGTTAATCTGGGAAAGCTACTGTAGTTATAGAAGACACAAAAAACATGTAGAAGTGCAATTCCATATCCCTCAATATGGGCTTTAACTGATGTCCATCTGGTACATTATGGTTATTTACAGATAACAAAAGCACATAGTTATTAAAAATAGACTCAGTACATTAGGCCATAGAATTGTGTTTTGTAGAAGCTTCTTTACTTAAGAGAACCTCAATGAGAGTTTGAACACAAATTATTTCTGAAGTCTGTTCTGATTATTTCATACCTCTGCTCAAAAGCACAATCATCAGGGAGGTTTTGTATATTGTACATAAAAGCAGACTCAGGAAAGCATTATTAATCTTCACCCTTTCATTTCTCTTCCAAAAGGAAATAGTACACTGACCCCTCAGAAGTCAAGGCAAATATCTCTGATCTTTCTTGTTTGATTTCTACACAGCAGAAAGTTATTTAACATGCCTGAGATTGAAATGCAGAGTAGAAGCAACTTTGGCTTTGACAAATAAAGAAAGATATGATCAGGCTTATCTTCTGTATTTCTGGACCAGAAATTTATCTCAAATAAATACTGAAAGCCTTTCTGAGGATATATTCTAAATACTTCACAGGTAGTGCAAACAGGTTTGGAAATCACTGTGGGTGCCCTGAAGCAATTTTAAAGTTCTTGGCATCATTTGGTGTGGTGCAATTTACACTGAAGAGTCACTTTTTATCAGAATATCTTTTTACTCCATTAAATTATACCCAAGACAAAAGTGATGCAAAGCTATTGTCATTTTAGCTATAACAGGCTCTTACTTGAACAAAAATCTTGGTGAAGTGTTTACTAGGAGTCTGCTGAAGATCTACTAGAAATACATACTATTTAACCCTATTCCTATTACTGATCAAAAAGAAAAATAACAAAAAACAGGTGATGACAAAAGTATAGAGAATAGTTTATGAATTAGATAGCAACAGTCATCTAAAACCCAATTATTCTTTCCAGCCCGTGTTTTCCTATGATCTTCACATGAGTTTTTTAGCTAGTGTGCCATTCATATTACGTGAAAAATACCATCATAACAAAATCAAATTTTCAGGAGGAACATAAACTTCAGCATCTGAAGGGAATTATTTTGGATCCTAAGCCATAATTTTGTGTCAGTACTATGCATAAAAAGATCCTGATACTTTCTGTAACGTCTATATCATCTGGAGATATAGAGTGTAGGTGGGGGATATGGGCTGTAGGTGACTTCAGATTGACTGTTCACTGTCACCTTCTATGTGCTTCTATGACCATTGTAAATGCCAGTCCTATTAGCTGTATTAAAATATTGCTTCTCTGGTCATTTTGAAACAGTGTACTTTACAATCCTTCTCAGTTTAACAGAAATGTGTGGTAGATTTAACTTTTTCCACCTGGTCAGCCACCACTGTTGTCCCTGTCTGTAAAAATACAAAAAACCCCAACTATCCTCTATTTTAAGAAGCATGCAATTCTTTTCGTCTGTCTATATTTTTCCAGACATAGAAGATTCTAGAAAATACATTTGCTGCACTTCAAAAGTGCAATCAAACAATTCAGCAGTGTCAGTGTGGTGTATAGAGGAAGCTGTGTAACCAGCAGATTGACTTTGTGAAATATTCATCACTACAGGTGATGGAAAATTTTGTACATGCAAAAGACAATGAAATTGAGCAGGGACAAGCTAGCTACAAAAAAGAAATTTTCTTTTAAATATCTTTTAAAATCTGCTATAACCTCAAATAGAAAGTTTTCAAGAGTTTCTCAACAAGAAAAGTTTCTTGAAATCATGACAGTGTACAGAGCTGGACACATTAAATGTATTCTCTGAAATGGTTGACCAAGAGTAGAAAAGAATCAAACCAGGTTTAGTTGAATCTACATTCTTGGAAATAATTCTAGAAAAAAAATCCAAAGTATGTAAGTGCTCTATGGTGGAGAGTTGAAAATATTTTTTACTGTCACTTTCCAAGCAGTTAATATACAAATAGTTTACTTGATGTTTTTTCCACAGAAGAAAGCAAATTGAATACTTCGATTCGAGCTTTAATTTCAGCAGATTAAAGCCTCCAAAAGCATCTGCAGGAATTTGTCCACTCCTAGTTCTTGAAATTCTTCCAGACAGGACACAGCATTGCTACTGGTCAAGAGGAAAGTACTTCTGTTCTTCAGTGTTTGCCCTCTTTTTCCTTTTCTTTTATTGGACACTTTGGACAATAGTCTTTCTGTCTTCTTTACTTCCATATTGCCTGTTTATATATATTGATAGGGACCCTTGAGCATGCCCTTTTCCACAATGAACAGTGTCAGCTCTTTCAACCACCTCCTCTAGAGGCTCCAGTTCACTCATCATCTTTGTGACCCTTCACTAACCTTATGGTTCTTCTCTGAGCAGTAAGTCCATATTCTCTTGCACTGGAGAGCCCTGATCTGGACCCAACACTCCAGATGTCCCACCAGTGCTGAGCAGAGGAGAAGGATCACCTCTCTGGACCCAAGAAGTTTCCTAATGCAGCCCCACACCTCTTTGTGGCAAGGGGACACTCTTTGCTCATGGCCTCCTTAGCCACTGGAGCTCCTGTTATCCATGCTGGTGACCCCCAGCATGGGTTTCCATGGGATCGTTCCCCCTTAGTGCAGAACTTGCACTTGGTCTTGCTGAAATTCATGGGGTTCCTCTCTTCATTTCTCCAGTGTGAATATAATAAAATTATCCACAGTATGTAGATAAAATAGGATTATTTTGTAAATATTTGTATTCCATGAAAGGAAAAATGGAAAAATGTATTTTTGGCACCTAATTGCTGCCTTTACTGTTTGCGTTATACACATATGAAAATTCAATAAAAAATTTTGTCCTTAATGTGAAAGGTTACAATACTGTCTTCTCTCCTCCTGAGCAACATTCACCCTGTTTTTTCACCTACTTTTCTGGCAGCTACCTTGGTTGTATAAAATTTGCACATGCATTAACACCAACTATATGTATTGCTGGTTGAGAGCGTGCTCCACTTGTATTTTCTTGTCATGTACATGATAGCCAATGTTTTAATTTTGAAACCCATAACTTATTAATGTTTAATCAAGTATGAAATAGACTTTTTGTATCACATAAGGTATTATTTCATGTTTAGAATAATTTTTTTCCTTCTTTTTCTTTCTTTTTTTTTTATCAGCAGTTCATTTGGTGGTTTTGGTTGCTGCTTGAGATCTTCGATACATGTGTCCCAGATCAAACATGAATGAGGTCTTTACAACTCTGCACTGGGTGGAGTACTACCTATTTCCTTCAGGAATACTTGGGCTATAGTGAAAGAAAAAGTGCACATCAGTATAAAATAAGAAGTTTCAAGCTACAGGGTACATTTAATGTCAGATGCCAGATGGCAGTCACAATGTGTTATTTAGAGCCACATCTAAAACACATGCAGGCATGCAAAGGAGTAGTCTAGTCTGTCAGCTTCTCAGACAGCGTTTGAATAGTAAGACTGTAGTAATTCTAAGATGATATTTGACCAAATATTGCTTTCATACATGGAAACAGAGGCCTAGATGTATTATCTATCATACATACATAGAGGCCCTAAATGTATTATGTATGTATGTATCTATCTATCTATCTAATCTATCTACCATTTATAATCTATTTTTTAGTCATAGAGATTGGTGAAATACTGGCATAGGTTGCCCAGAGAGGCTACGGAGTTTTCACCCTTGGAGGTAGGATGTGACTGGGCAAGGTCCTGAGCTACTTAGTCTAACTACTTTCAGCAGGAGTGTGGATAAGATCTCAGAGATCACTTCAATCCTACTTTATTTTAGTACTTGCATACTGTACTCCTTTCCTTTGTTGTTGGTAGTACCAGACACAGACTGCAGGAAAATCTTAAATGAGTCTTAGCAAGTATGAATTCAGCATGTGCAAAAAGGCAACTAAATGTGTTCACAATAATTTTCAAAATCTCCTCCTCATAATTGGAGGCTATGTGAGAACTTAAATAGAATCCTGATCCTCCAGAAAAATCTAAAGATGAACCTTCTTCATTTAGAAAGAAGTGTCATGAGCAATACCTGTACTTGGGCCTATCCCTCAGTGCAATTACTGTTCAAGATTTTTAACTTTCAGTGTGAATATTGAGGGGTATGGTATGGTATGCCGTGCTGAGAGACTTGAACAGTTATAATGAACCTATATACTGCCTAAAGGTCATTTATCTGGAACAATGTTGAGAACCTATACAAGAAAAACATACCCTTCCTAGTAGTGAATAAATGAAAAGTAATTCAATGTGTCATTTGATCAAAAGTTATGAATTATTTTAGCAGTGGAGAGTTATACCTCTTTTTTTGGCAAAACTTGTGAAAAAAAAATTATGAAAACTACACTCAACCTGCAAATGTTGTCATACTTTATCTTAGTCTTCCAAACAATTTGGAAGCACCGAAGTCTCTTGATTAGGTCACTCATCACACAGTATCTGCCACTCACTCTCAAAGCTACAGCACAATTGGAGAGGTTTCCAGGTATTGTAATCTGACAACATAAAATATTCACCTGATAATTTCAAATAATATTTTCAAAGAAGTTTAATGTATCCATGTATGCCAAGATTTCTTTTAATAAAAACATTATCTAAAATCAGTGGGGCTTTTTATTTTTTTTTATGGAGAAAAATATTTACATAATAAAATTGCACCCACCTGGCAGCATACTTAAAATGTAGAACCATGAAAAGCATGTCCTGTGATTTACTGACCACTACTGATTGAACAAGGGGATTTTTTATTCAATACACACAGCTAATTTAAATAGACAAACCCACAATTTGTTCCACTAGAATCTTCACTGAGAACTTTTGAGGAAATGAGAACATGGATGCTTTCATTTTTTCCTTCTCTAAAGTATCTTCTTGTCAACATTGTGACACTCATAAAGAGCAACAAAAAAAAAAGACAAAAAATAGTTCACCTGGTTTGTAAATAAACATTTTCTAATATTTACTGAATTTGTATTTTAGTCAGGAACTATTTTGGGTGAGATAAAATGGAGAAGCACATTGTACTGTGAAAAAGAAATTCATATGCAACAATCTGGATCATATAGATAACATTTTTTTGCCTTTTAAAAATCTTTATGCATTCCCTAACAACACTTTCAAGACAAGGTACCCTTTTGGTATGTAAAAGTAAATGTGATAAAATGCAGTGAGGACATATTGTATCTAGGTAAAGCATAGTAGGACCTTTAATATTTATATTTCATTTTTTCCCCATAGGCACATTCATTCTATAAATGGGTACCAACTAATTCTCATCAAGTAAGAATTGTCACAAAGATGAAGATAGTCTAACATGCATGCTTCCTCTATTTTTCTAGATGTAATCCATTGCAAAGAAATATGAAAATGTTTATTAAACTATAGGCCTGCCTGATATTGAATACATTTACTTCAGTAAATAAAGTATCAGAAAGATTATTGCCAAAAAATATTTTTAAATTATGATTGTCATGGTAACTACCAGCTGCTGTTGTACCAGTTCCACCAATGATACAGTTTTATTAAGGATATGCTAGAACTGTAATGCAACAAAGAAAAGGAAAATAATTCCTTGATCACACAGTGATGAATTTTTTATAAGCTTTTCAAAACCTGCTCTCTTTTAGAAACACTCACACCATAACATATATAATAGACTATTAATAAAAATATGTGTACACTTATAATAAAACTACTGAAGACCATTTAATTTCAGCAGCACTAGCTGCTTTGGTTTTTAACAGCCTAAGTATGGCAACTGTGCAAAATCTCATTGATAAATATGCACAAAATGACAAATTAATATGTGCTGGCCCTTCTCAGCTACAGCTACAAATGTAATTATAATGTTTTGGACATTAGTCAGTTTTGTCTGTCTGGGGAAAGGTTGATTCAAGCAGCATATGGATCTGCTATAAAGAGGTATAAACTGCCCTCTATGTGAGGAGAGCGTGAGCTGCATTGTGGACTTAAAAAACCAAAAAATTACCTCAAAATCATCAAAATGACTATCAGAAAGCAACCTATTTTGTTAAGCTGCCAAATCCATTAAATTGTTTAACTATAGAGAAGACTGTTATTGAAATCCCACTGGGACTTCTGTTTAGATAGTCTGGGAGCTTTTTCCAACAGCTAGCGTATACTTCCACATGTTAAGTTTCCTGATTTTTTTCACTCTGCTTTAGACAGGAAATTGAGAACCTATGAGGTTTTTTCCTTGTGAAATATTCAGATGATTCTGTAACTCAAGAAAGTTAACAATACATATGATAACAGTGATAACAATGCATAGCACTAGAAAATATGGTCTACCATGTTATTAAGTTACCTAATTTGTGAAATTGAACAAGTAATGATAGAAATTTAAGAAATAGACTAGAAAACATCAAAAAAAGTTTATTTTTATAGCCAAATGGACATTATGTGCACATTTTAATTTGTCAAAAATATTTTAATTATGGTACCCTATATTTAAAGTTGTGAGCTGGCAGTTTTGGCATATTTGTGTATTTAGTTAAAACCAGGGATTAAATGTTCTCTGAAAACTCAAAGATGCTTTATAGAAGCAGGCAGTCAATCCCTGACATTTTCCATTGTCTTCTAGTTCTGGTATTTTTTTCTATTAACTGACTTCCTTGTTCAATTTATGAACCAGATTTCCTCTGCTTTGAAACAGCCTGCCCTGAATTATTACTGTACACAATGGGAGATGTACTCTGGTAAGTCTGGTGTAGAAAGGATCTTGACCTTAAGTCTTGCAGAATTGAGTAAACTTGTAAACCAGTATGAAGGGTGAGCTTGGATTATTTCTTGCAGGCAGCTATCAGTTGTCTATAAAATTATTAGTTGTACAGTGGAGGTAAAATTTTTTATTCTGAATAGAAATTGAATTTTTATTAAGTTGCAAAGAACTTCAATACAGCAAAAATCTCACAATTAATAGATCAGTTAGAGAATGTTGCAGAAAGCATCTGAAATCTAAACAACTGTTGCTTACACAACATATTTCTTTAAACAGTAAATAAAATTATACCCTGATCATCAGGAAGGAATAACAATTTAAAAAAATAGAAGCAAAAAGGAAAAGGAGACACACCAGGACATTTTTTAAACCAGATAAATTAACTTTTAGATATGTGCTTGATCCAAGAAACTAATATTAAATCTTCTTCAATTTATGGGATTTTTGATGGAAGCAGTTCCAGTCCAGCTGAGAAGCAGAGACTTGGAAAAACTTAAGATTTATTCCCTTGTAATTATGGTTGTTTTTTTTTTTTTTTTAATTGCAGTGAATGCACAAATCATTGTGGTTCAGTTAGGTAGAATATAATAAGACACAAAATTGGTTTCAGTGGTTCTCCTCGGGTGATACCAAAGCCTCCATTTAAAACCTCAAAATTAGAAAATGCAAAAACAAATGTCATATTTAGAACATTGGAAAGGTAATGAGTTGCTGCAAAAGAAACAGATGCTAAGAATTTAACAACATATTTCAAAAAAATTAATCAACTGGAAAAAAAAAACTACAGGAAAAAGCTCTGTGATTCTGAAAAAGCAGTCATAGTCCTCAATCTGTTCTTAATTTGAAATGTACACTGCAGTTCTACTTCTATTTTCAACTTTATCACTTGTCCTTAATACACCAAAGCCAAACAGACAAAATCATTCACATTCAGCAAAACCCAGAAAGTGATATTTGCAATATTCTGCAATGACTTTTCCAACTAATAATCTCATGGACTCTCTGGATTTAAAAACAAAACTAAACTAAACTAAACAAAAAAAAAAAAAAAACCAAAAAAAACCAAGTAGGACTCCTAATTAAAAATATAAAAGAAAATGCCAATGCACTTTAGCCTTCTTCCAGTGCAATTCTTGCACAGTGCTTTCTTGTGAAACTTTCATGCTTTCAGAACATCCTGTCTCTAGAGCAAAATACCAAGTAAAACATAAATCCACATAGTGCTGTTATCCACTTATCAGCACCATGTCTAATTAAGCTTTTTGTAACTTCTGGAAGCTATGTCTATTTCTCCCTTTTTGTTAGATGAAAGACTAATAAAATACAATTAATACATTGAAAAATTAATTTGGAAACAAACTAAAAATGGAGAGGAAAAACTGTTACATAAGGAAAGAAAAAAAACCACCACATTATAAGATCATTTTGATGGTCCCCTCCATAATGTTACAACACCAAATAACAGCAAACTTTAAGGATTGACTCAGGCACTGGTGGGAAAATGCTCTGAAAGAGAGCTGAATACGTTTCTCTGCTTTTGCTACTGTAGACATCTATCCCAAATGAGACCTGGGGAATGCCACTTTTCCACATGCTCTGTTGTGGGCCTTGAGTGTCACAAAAAGAGCCTTTGACTAGTCTGACAATCAAAGCAACGTTAGAGCATAAAATGAATGTTGTTGCTTTTTTGCCAGCTGCAATCCTGCTAAGACCTCCCTTTGACTGACCCATGAGAACAGGAAAAGGATAGATTCTTTTATCTGGGTCCATCACCTTTATCTGCTTCTGATACAATACAAAGTCCCCAAAATCACTAGAAATACATTCAAACCAGTCTGACTGATCCCATCCCTGGTAGACTGCTCATGTATCCTTTCAAGCTGTTTTTCAAAGCAATAAATTCATGCAAAAGGACTTTCTTTCCCAAAACATCAGTCAAAAAAGCTCTTTGTTCAAACTGGAATCTGAAAATATCTCTGATAGAAAAGAAGGTACTTCCTCTGCATTTTTATAACAAAAACATATATACTACCAAAACTGTCCTTAGAGGTTAATCTAATCTAAAATGATGTGCAATTTTGGTTGACATTTTCCTTCATATTCAAACTCTCATTTTGAGTCACCAGTAGGCACAAGAACGTCAGAACAGCTGAAGTACTTCAGTACAAAACTTCTAGACCACGACCCTGCCACTAGGAGTCCATCTGCTCTTCTATTTATAGAAGGAGGGACAGGAAGAACACTCAAGCTCTGGGTGCAATGGCCTTCACCTGTTTCAGTAGCTCACACCCTTGGTTTCCTCACCTTCCCCAAGGCAAATGCTGTCATTTATTGGCATTATCAACTTCCTGCTTTGTTTTCTACTGCTCCCTTGGTAAATTCTAATATGCTATATTCTCTCTTGTATTCACAGTATTGTTAAGATTTCTTTTCTGAGCAGGAACAACTAATTTAGAAATCATCATTATAAGTGTGTTTCCATATGTAGATTTATCAACCTTAAATTTCATCCAGAATTTTTGCCTGTTCTTTTAGTACTGTCCAAGTCTTCTGAGACTAGGCTTGCTTTATTGAGCCAACTTTAGCAATTTGTAACAGTGCCAAACATTGTTAATTCACTATTCACATGACCTACCTGAGCATTCAAATGCGGAAGCTCTGGGATGTAATTTTATCCATCATGATAATGCTTATTTTTAAATGAAATGTTTTACAGTAATTTTAGCAGCTTATAATGTCACACAGCACTTGTCAAGCTGACATAACTGCTTTGAGGTCTAAGGTATAATTAGTGAGAAAGCACAGCAAATTTGGGATTGACTTGAATGAGATTTATCAAACATTTAGTTTTAAACCCAAACTTTAGCATGTTGCTGAATAGGTGTGTAAGCTTAGATATAAAATTAAATTAAACAAAAAGCCTCCATAAAACCATAAATTCACATTTTTTAAGCACTGATACTTTTGTATATTTTATTCAGATGGAGTAAATAAATGTTCTAATTATAAATAGCTCATAAACCATACCTAAATTATATCTAATTTTCATACTTTCAATACACTTTTTGATTCTTATTGTTAAATGTTATTAAATCTGCAGACCAAGAAAAAAAGGCTTCAGAAGCCATCAGTGCAGAATATCACTGTGAAAATATGAAATATAACAAGCCAAAGGGTGTTCAGGAATGTTTCATTTTATGCACTAAAGGCAATATGTTCTTCATTAATTGTAAAAAGTCACTTTTGTGATTTAAAATATCTAATAACGAAGGAAGCTGCTCCTTGCTAGGGATTTGAAAAGCCCTGTGTGGTTTGATGACAAGATTGTCACTGTCAGGTAATAATTCCATTCTCATTGAACAGATCTGACAATGTAAAATCACTCTCAAAATAAACCTTTTTATACTAAGAAAAAGTAATAATGAAATACATTTGGAACGTTTTTCTACAGAGTTATTTTCCTACTTCATAAACAAATGCAGCTACCAGCAACTGAAGGAACTCTTGGTTAAAATTAGCAAAGTTACAAATAAACATTTTTTTTTCTAAATTGTCATGGCTCATACATAATTCAAAATGAGAACAAAAGCTAAATTATAAATCACCAGATAAATAAATTAATTATAATAATTCTGCTTTCCCCACTTATAAGTATGCAAGTACTTCACAGTTATACAAACATAATAAATCCTTTCTTCTCTAGACTTCTACAGCTTTGACCACACTACCCTTTATGACCCTTGAAAGTTTAAACTTTAAATTAGGTCACTATATAGATTTTTCTATTTTGAATTGTCTGGCGCTCTTGTGAAGAGAGAAACATTTATCGTTTATTTTGAAGAGATACGGAAATTAAGGCTGAGCATTAAAGTGTTCATGTATTGAATTTTGAGATATTTTACAATTCCTTGTGTAAAACATGAAATGGAATTGAATTCGTGTGATACAACTGAAAAAAATGTTATACTTTCCTTGGAATGATCTGTGCATAGATATATGTAGTGATCAGTTACAGAAAATGTGTCTGGTCGATTAAAAAGGTATATTAACAAAGAAATTAAGAAAGATAGTGAGAGAGTTATTGTCCAACGTGTGCGTTTCCTGTTGCCACTTATTGCTGAGAAATTATTTTGTCTTTTGATTAATAGAAGAAAAGGAAAGGTTTTTATATGATATTGTGGTGTTGAACTTCTTCCAGTGCCTCAGACTAAACACACTTGGACATATCCTGCCAGTGAATTTACTGCCAGTTAAAAACTAGTGTGCATAAACGAACAATCAATCTCAAAGCAAAAGCAAAAGAAAGTATTTTTCAATATGACATTCAGCAAATTCCATAATACAGGAACAGGTCTTCACTGATTTATTTTTCTATATGGCATAGAAGCCAAGAACAAAGATATGAGCCCTCCAACTGCCAAATGTGTGAAATCAGACTGTCATCTACATTCCTCAAAAATTGTGTATAGTGGTGAGGAGACGACTGAAAATTTGAGTGAGCCATTCTCTCACAGCTTCTGTTAATTGTCTTCACTGTTGCTCAGTATAGTGTACTAAGCAGACCTGCATGTATTTTTATGTTTGTTGCAAAAATTTAAACCATGTAGAATAATAAACAATCTGGTTCAAGTTTAATAAATGTCTAAACATCACTTCCATGGGCAGTTGCGTGTGGAATAAGGTGCAAAGTCACAGTATATCCAGGTGTTGGAGGAGCAACCTGCAAGACTAAAAACAGTTCTCCCTTCTCCCTGGTCATAAATCATCTTACACTAAGAGAAGTTCACAATAGATTTTGCTAAATATCTGTATCTTATTTAAAACTTTGATAAGCCTAAATAGGCTGCTTCACAGGAGATTGTTTATATACTGGCCAAGGTAATGTTAAAGTTTTGAACTGAGATTTTCATTAAGAGGTCTTTTCCCTTAGGAAATTTTATCTTAAGATAGTCGGAGAAAATTGTTCTGAGATCCATGAGGAAAACTGGGAAAGAGAAACTTGTCCAAACAGGACTAGAAACGGCTTCAGGAACACCTAAGAGGCTCTGAAAAAGGAGAACAGAGCTGTGCTTCTCACAGAGGAGCATGAACTGGAGCAAGTGGGACAAGAAAAGACAATGGCCATGATCTGAAGTGAGTTTTACCACGGTGAGAAAGTCAGGCAGTGGGACAGATCTGCCTAGAGAGGCTGAGCAGTCTTCATTCCCAGAGTTTCTCATTATATATTTCAAAAAATCCCTGAGCAGCCTGGTTTGATCTCACAGCTGATCCTTTTTGTACACAAGTTTGAACTGAGGAGATCTCAAAGTCCATTCACATGTGAATGATCTTGTGATCGTATGCTAATGTCAAATATCAAATTTCAACATTTAATATTTTGAAGGTTTCATTCAACATATGTTTCTGCCTATTAGTGATAGATTTTTTATTTATAAGATATAGTTGAAATATTTCATGTAGGTTCACTTACATATTCCATATAAAGATAGTTCTAGATATGAAATGCTTGCTTTTTTTATTTCAAAAATAACAGGTATTTTTGTACAATTTGAGGAAAATTCTAATAATATTTTTTTATATTTCTTCTTAGTTTTTGTTAATCAGAATAAGAGCAAGAATTGAAATATCACAGAAATGACAGTCAGTGGTTAGGAGTTAAAAGAAAACCCCAATCTCTGCTTTTGTTTCATAAAGTATATATTGTTTCATTCCTCAAATTTTCACAGTTAAATGAAATTTTGCTTTAATTTTGAATTCTAAAATTTTTTTTTATCATAAACACATGATTTTAAGTGTATAAAAACATTCCCAAAATCTGTAATCACAACTGTGATCCTAGTTATTCTCTCGAGATAGTAAAGCCCTGCAAACCAAACCAAACAAATAAAAAACCCTGTCCTCTTCCTCTTTTACTCTCCCATCAAATCTTTTTTTTGTTGTTGTTTCCAAACTGTGAGATTTCTAACTGATAGAATTGCAGCAAAGGAAAATAACGTACACAATAGGTGGTCTAGGAGTTTGTAGGGGTCTTCATATGTATTTTCTTAATAACATCTCACCTGTAGTTTCAAATCTCCAATGAAATATATATTTCATTGATCGTTCTGTACAATTTAGAGTTATAATAGTTCTGCATATTATAAGAAAAGGCCATGTTGAAGTGGTAATCAAAAATTAACTCCAAGCAAGAGGTTGACTAGTGAAACAATGTCACCCTTCATGCTATCATTTCTCACCCACTCTATGTTTGACAGTTCTTCTTAAGCCCATTTTACTTGATCTCAGTAACAATCACTGCCAAATTTTCTGAAGGTCAACTCATTTATCTTGTACTTAGCAAGATTCAGGTTTCCTCCTGTTCTCCTTGAGCTGTGAGCAATGTTGGCCTTCCAAGTCCAGTAGCAGGCAGGCAGCAATGGATTAATCCTAAAGTCATACACATATGAAGAGAAAATTATCTTTCCCAAGAAGAATATCCCCCAAAAGAAGTAAAGGACCCATGTTCAGTGGATTTACCAATTTTGACAAGCAACCTCATTGCAACCAGAGTTGTGTTGTCGAGCTTGAATATGCACAAGAAAACACGTAGCATGAAGTTACTAATATATAATTAAGACAAAGTTAATAATTTCCCAAAACTCAGAGAATTTAAGGAACAACTTTGAATTAGTGATGCCTAAGATGCTGTGAATTCTAACCTGAACAGTGGTTCTGACTGAGGCATCAATTGTACCATCATTGCATTCTCCGTGTTAAAATAATTTCTTTATTAGGACATACTCAATGTCAGAATGATATGGCAGAGGTGATGGTTTTAAGGCTTGCAAGATTCTTATCAAGACTCCTGCTGAAATAGAGCAGAGAAAAGAAAGTAAACTAGTATATGTCCCATTGAATCATTCCTCAATGAAAAATGTAGGAGTTCAAACTTACAGGCCACATAATAGGAAGTATGTATTTTCCTTTTATTTTTAGTTTTGGGATGGGTTTTTTTATTTGTAATAAGTGCCCTTTCAAATATTCTATAGAAAAAACAAATCCAAGGTCAGTCATGAGCTACTCCTGAATGGGGAGTGACTATGTATGCTTTTGTTAGGTACCATTCTTGAAAGCTAAGAGTAATATACATTTAAAAGCTACAAAACTGTGGAATTAAAGTCTAATATAAAAATCTTCCAAGAAAATAAAAAAGAAACAATCCAATATGAAAATTATTTTTTCAGTGAAATCATAGTGAAAAT